>NW_015652302.1:26740-27843 GCF_001515625.1 Sinocyclocheilus rhinocerous | reverse complement strand
CGGTCCCCCCCCCCCCCGAAAGGTTTGATTTTGATTATTGGATTGGCTACGATTGAATAAATATCTTTAAATATATGTCTAATGTCAATCTGTGTAGGGTAGAAGTGTGTTTTGAGTGACTCTCTGCCGGTTACATAATGCCAGTAGGTGGCAACAAGTTGCTAGGAGTGAGTCAACTTGATAATTCACTCAACCGATTGGTTAAAAACATTGATTCATTCAGCGGCAGCTGTAGTTTCAAGTGTCATGTTTTTGAAAACGCGGTCGCGGGGAAAAAAATACAGAGCCGTTGGTTGCGGGTTTTTGTGTCACGGCCCGGGCACCAAAAAAGGCAACGAAAAATGAGAATTGATCCGTTCACTAATCTGTATTGATCCTTGGAATGACTACCACTGAAAAAACGAGAAAGAGTAAAGGAGAAACGAGATGTTACGTGAGTTTCACCCACATCAGGAATTTTGACTAGGTTAGTTGAGCATTGTACATTACTTGCACATTGATTCTGCTTGTGTGCAGACAAAACAAGAGGAGGAGAAGAAGAGATAAGCAAAAACGAATGATTAAGTAGGCTTATTAATAGTCTTGCTTAAGATCAGAAAAGAGGATATGTTCTTGTTTTTCATGAATATGTATTTTAAAGGGGTCATATGACGTTGCTAAAAAGAACATTATGTTGTGTATTTGGTGTAATGCAATGTGTTTATGCGGTTTAAGGTTAAAAAACCACATTATTTTCCATATAATGTACATTATTGTTTCTCCTTTATGCCCCGCCTTTCTGAAACGCTCGATTTTTACAAAGCTCATAGGTCTGAAAAGTGAGGTGTGCTCTGATTGGCCAGCTATCCAGTGCATTGTGTTGGCCGAATACCTCAAGCGTGTGACAGAAATGTTACGCCCCTTACCATATTGTGATGCCCTGTTCGGCCGGAGCGACAAGACAAAAACATTAAAACCCATTATAAACAAGGCATTTGTTGCATCCAGTGGGGACATAATTACGGATTATAATGACTTATACTGTCTTTTTACGCGTTGCATTGCATCGCGCTACGTAAACATAAAACCATGTCTGCATTTGTGATCGGAGAAACGACAAACAA
>NW_015652302.1:14595-26286 GCF_001515625.1 Sinocyclocheilus rhinocerous | reverse complement strand
CGGGCTTGAGTGAGCGGAGGCCGGAGGGCTTGAGTGAGCGGCGGCCGGCTTGAGTGAGCGGCGGCCGGTGGGCTTGAGAACGGCGCGGCGGACGGGCTTGCAGCAACCACATGTGATGAGCCCGGGCTGGACTCGGCTTCGTCCAGGGTGAAAGCCGATCCAGCGATCCACAGCACGAAGTTGATGTATTTCCTCAGCGGCCAGCCGTGGCGACGGTTTTGCAATCCGTCCCCTCAGTTTATAAACCGTACTCACGAATTCTTAAACTGTTCCCTCGGTTTAACAAATCGTGCCCACGGATTAATAAACTGTACTCACGAATTTCCAATCCGTGTGCTCAGATTTTGTAAACCGTACCTTCGGTTTTTGAATCCGTACCCACAAATTCATAATCCGTGCGCACGCTTTCACAATCCGTTCCCTCGGGTTTGTCTTTAAACAAGGCTGCATCATTAATCTGGCTAATGTACTGCTAAATTTTGCTTGATCAGATCAGTCAAGTAAGTTTGAAACTTCTGTGTTTACTGTTTACTTTAAACTCCACCTTTTCACAGCATCAGGTTCAAATATCTAACTGTACAATACATTTAGCATTTTATTTATGGTAACATAAATAAAATCCTAGAATTTGGCAATGTTGCAATTTGTTCAATGAATTTTAAAGAAAGGATAATATCTGTAAACATTCTCTAAAATTAACATTTCATACATTCACATTTTTTAATGTCAATTCACTCATCAGGAAGCACTGGAGATGAACAGTTTACACCACAAACACTAAATAATATACTTATATATGTGTGATGTATTATGAAGAGTCATGTGAAGTTTAGAAAACGGTGTAGTTGTTGGATTCTCCATATCCTGCTTCCTTCAGATACTGTTCAATATTGATTGGCTCAGGCACACGGAGAACACTGCTGTCATTGGCACTCTTCTCTCCTGATTGGAGTTTACGCCTGACCTCAGCCAGTGAGGGGCGGTCATGTTCTTTCCACTGACAGCAAGCTTTGATAAGTGAGAAACTGGAGAAAAGCAGTAGTAACAATTGATTATTTTGAACATACACACTGTATAACCAGTGAATACAATTATTTTACAAAACAACAATTCTAAAGGTGCATTTACAGTGAGTTGGAGCAGTTGTTCGTTTTCTTCAGGGTTTTCCCTCGCTGATGATACTGTAGAAGTTCCTTTGCAGGGATTTCAGCAAAGGGGACTTCACCTGAAAGTATAAAGAATAGGATAAACAAAAATGTGAGAGAAGTTAAAGGTGAGAGTTATTAATCATTATAAGCAAGATAGTCAACTTAAATCGTCCCAAAAGAACCGGACAGCAAACTCACCAAGAGTCACCATTTCATACAGTAGCAGCCCAAGTGACCAACTGCAAAAAAAGATCAAGAAATACATGTATTTGAGCTGAAAACATGAACATTGTTTTTCCCGATAACATGTATTGTGCTTTTTACTTACACATCACTTTTTGGAGTGGCTGGTCTCTTGGCCAGTAGCTCAGGAGCCTGCCACTTTTTTCTCCCAGAATCTTCACTGTGATTAGCACTTGCTGATGTCCTTGCATACAAATCACCCAAACCCCAGAGTTTTGCGGTACAAATCCTGCTGACTAACACACTGCGAGCTTTGATGTTGCAGTGGAGAAGATCTTTGCTATGGAGAAAGTCCTACAGAGAAAGAAGCAAGAAAGGTCAGATGATCTCCATCCTTGAAACTGAACCAAAATATCACACGATACCATCATTGGTGTCATATTTGTTCCAACTAGTGCTTATATTGCCAAATACCAAAATGCTTGGATTTGACACTGAGAAAAATGGTGATAACAATATTGTGCTCACCAGTGCAGAGGACACATGTGAAGCCATGGTGAAGATCTTTTTTTCTGTCATCTGATACATGCCGTCTGGTCCAACATTATCCTGTTAACTCCAAATAACAAATGAATTTGCACCAAAATAAGTTTATTTAGATGCACAACCTTTGAGATCAACAACATAAGATAAAGGAGGCATGTTAGAACTTTCAAAAATTGACTTATGGCCTATGTATGGCTGTTTCCCACCAGTTGAGAACCGCTGCTATAAAACATCTTGGTCAGACCTCTTACCTGTCTACACCTCCACAGGAATCCGAGCAGATCTCTGTTCTCCATCTCTTCAATAACAGTAATGAGAGGAGCTCGCAGGGATATAACTCCCAGAAGCTCCGGTAAGAAGGGATGGGGCCCTAACTGGGAAAGGAAGGATGCAAATCCCAAGAAGGACTGACTTTCATGGTTACTGGCTGAATCTGAGTATGAGAACAAAAAAAGGAAAGTGAAACTGAAATTCAAGATCTCAGTCAGACGTTATGACTATATCATAAATCACTCGGGCACCTTTAAGTACACGCAGCACCACATTTCTGTTTTCCATACGAGCCCTGTAGAGTGAGACGGAGCTGTCTGACTTCAGAGAGTATGATGCTGGGAGAGGAGACACCCCTTTGAAGTTCTCCGGTAGTCGCTGTCGTAGAAGTTCCCTGGGCTTTGTGAAGGCTGAAGCTGTGGCGCCAAAAGAGCCTCCTCCATCGGTAAAGGCCACATTGTTGTCATTGAAGGAGGCATGTTCATTTCTATAGGAGTCTCGAACTGGGCTGAACGTCATGTAAGATGTAGTGTCCAACGCTATTGGCTCACCTTCAAGAGCATTCAGACCCTGGGGAGCTACATATAGGGAGATAGAAAGAGAGACTGTTTAGGTGGGATTCAATGAATTAAAGTATGAAAAAACAGAACAGCATACTTAATAAAATATATTACCGACCAAATGTCATGTTTGTTTACTTGAAGTCAGTATCAAAACCATTTTGTGCAAACAGTCTCAATGTGTAGATTAGAGGCGCGATTCTTAAGCCCTTGCCACGACACATAAGCACAGTGGTTTGCATTTGAGATGCAACATTTATGCTTAACACTAAAGCAAATATTTAATCCCTGTATTATGTACAGACATTATGTGTTATTAATTAGGAAATACATTTTTGTGATTAACTTTTTATTCAATTTTAAAATGTACACATCAATTTAGCTATGCATCATACATGTAACATACATGCAAATGTATTTTGCATTTAATACATTTAGCAAAATGCGTTTAGTAACATTGAAATATATATTAAAATGATACATATATATATACTCTTGGCATGTTGTTTTTTAAATATATATGTAGACACTCACCATCAATGCCTTGCAAGTTTCTCCTAGTCTTGGTTGTTCGACTGGACCTGGGTTGCAGGCGATCCACCTTCTCAGGACAGAACTTCAGCAGCAGCAGAAACACCAGCGTGACCAAGAAACTCATCAAAAACAACACCGGTACGATTATCACTTCCTGTTCATACACACGGATCTCTGAGGGAGCAAATCACATGTTGACGGAATATGAGCAACTTTTTTACATTTTAGCTTACAACTTTGGAGACATACTCGTCTAATGATGATGATGCCTTTTTGTTTTATTCGAAATACATGATCTACTCACCACACAATGTGTCTCCAGGTTTACATTCAGAATACGCAGAACTGGAAGTGGTAGCCATCCTGCGCAGAGACGGAATGTGGATTTAAAAGGTTGGAGATGTTTAAAATTAGCTACTTGTTTACCAAAGTATTGCGCTGTGTTTCAGGTTGATTTCCAAATATGGAGAACATTGAAACAATGTAGATTTTAAATGTTCTAAGTCTTCTATAATGGCAGTATGAAACATCATGCTGAATTCTGGGTCAGCGTAATGTGATCAGTGTTTCGAATCAGCATAAAAGGCTTTGGGTAGTTGAGATACATCTTTGTCAACATCATCATATATATGGAAATAACCCCAGAAAGAAAAAAGGAGAAAAATACTAAGAAATAGATTTCACATATAAATATTTACTGTGTACATACAGTAAGTAAATTATGTGTTTGTACATGAGAGTATCTTGTAAGTATAATCTCAAAGACGCTACACTACACACTTATGCTCCATGTGCAATATGAGATGGCCTCATTTGTGAACAAACAGTGAACACTCAGTCTGGTGTGACATTCTAAATGTCAGTACAACAAGACTAATACTTGCTATACTTTGTGTGTGTTCATGGCTGCAATTGTCAGCTGTGTTGTGCTACTAGATAAATGTGTTCTTTCTATTCCTGTAAGTGTGGCTAAATGTGTTTTCAGACTGTGAAGTAAAAGGCCACTGTATTAGCTCGGTTTCTGACATACAAGGAACAGCCTTTTTATTTGTATTATGAGTCTCAACATGTTTGTCTGCATTTTTTCATTCTCAAAGACGACACAACAACACGTCATATACACAGAGGTACATAGGGAAACCCACATAAGCAACTGAGATGTATTAGACATAAATATCTTGACTTAATGTATTAAAAAAATAGTGTATTTAAAATTGTCCAATACTTTTATTCAGTAAATATTCAGTTGATCAAAAGTGACAGTAAAGACATTTATAATGTTCAAAAAAAGATTTCCAAATAAATAAATGCTGTTCCTTTCTAGCTTTCTATTCATCAAAGAATCCAGAAAAAAATGTATCACAGTTTCCACCAAAATGTTTTTAGTATCAAGAAGTATTCAACAATGACAATAAGATGTTACTTGATTTCTGAAGGATCATGTGACACTGAAGAATGGAGTAATGCTGAAAATTCAGTTTTGCCAACACAGGAGTAAATTACATGGGGAAAAAACTGTTAACATAGAAAACAGTCATTTTCAATTTGACTAATATTTAAATAAATACAGTCTTTGGGGGACTTTCAAAAACATTAAAGAATCATACTGACCCCAAACATTTGAATGGCAAATATAATGCTCTGCTCTCTCTGTAGTGTATTTGTCCTTCTTTGACATAAGTGAGGAATGTTTTGACATCAACATGTGTGTTCTGTGCACTTTATAATACAAACTAATTCACAATAAATAATCAAATCATCTGACAGCTAATTCCACAAGTAGGCCTGCCTTGTAAACAAAAAGACTAAGTCACGTATTTCACTTTGGTGGCTTTGTCTGCAGGTCTGTATTGGCCTACCTGCTGGACACTGTGGTTGTAGGTGGTCTTACTCCTTGATGTTCAGTCTTTCCTTGTGTTTAGATTGTCTCTATTCAGATAGTTTTCCATAATGGAAATGATATCCCATTGTTGAATACATCACTCTTTCCCATGTTTTACAGTGTCATCAGTACCTTTTATAAGTCTCCTTCCTTGTTTCTAGAGAATCTCCTTATGGTGTACTGCTTGTGTTTGTCTAGGTTGCACCTTTGTTGGTGACTTAGCTCCACCCTTTTCACCTGTGCTCCGTCTCTTCACTTGCTGTTGTTGGTAACACCCTCCTTTTCTGTAGTGCTAAAAAATATTTTTTTACGGCCAAAGGGTTTATTACAGTGCCAAGCCATTTCTACATTTCACAGAGTATCATTTACAGCTGTCAACCCCTGTGAAATTACACTACATCCAGTGAAATGCTCAGACCCTGCCTTCATCTCTACTTGTGTTAAACTAATCTCATCTATAATATTCAGTTTATGTGACATTTTCTTCTTCCTGAATCTAGCCTAACCAAAACCTGATTATCCAGCTCCTCAAGTTTCTCTAGGATGTTCAGACATCCAGGCACGACTCCTGACTCAATCAATGGCCATTAAAAACAGTAGAAGAGGGCGTGCAGGTTTACCTTTCATCCAGTGTTTATGGTTTAGAATGAAAACTGTTTCGTCAGCACTTGCATTCAGTGTCTGACAGCTGATGGTTTTAAGTTGAAGGACTTCAAATAGTCCATAGTAAGATTGCACCATTCAACATTCAGTTGCATCAAAAACCAGTTAAAATCGGTTAATCAGCAAGCCATAAATAAAAAGTAATCAAATAGACATGACAAAGGCCATTTTTTTAAAATAAGTCTTTACCAGCTAAAACTACAGAGACCATGCTAATTGTTTATATCTAACACAGAATACTATTTTAAGGTGTACACTTATTATCAGACATGGACTTAATATTTTACACCTTAGGTAAATAAAGTAAATTATTATTTTTTAATTGTAAAAATTTACTTTTTCTGGTAGTGTTAGGGTGTGGGTTAGGTTATAGTGTTTATAACTAGCTGTATACAGGAGCAGATATAGAAAATTATTAATAGGATGGCATGAGGTGCACTCTAAAAAAAAAAGGTTCTTCAGCGGTTCTTTGGAGTGGTTAAGGTGCTATATAGCACCACTACCATATAAAGAGTTAAGCCCCCCCCTGTATGGTTCTTCAGCGGTTCTTTGGAGTCGATGAGGTGCTGTATAGCACCACTACCCCTGTATAGTTCTTTAAAAGTTCTTTAACTCTCTCTTAGTCTCTTAGTTTAGTTGGGGAAAGGGTTAAAACAACATTAAAATACAGTATATTTCTTGAAGATATGTTTTTTGTCCCCAAGGCCCCCGTAAGGAAATATTCCAGGGCCCGCACATGAGACCTTTGACCTCAGAAAAAAAGACTCGCGTGAACGAGCACCGATTTGCCTCCGATTTCGGGCATTTGTCGGCAATTTCGCAAAACCTGTCCACGAGTGAAAAATCGGGCTAAAATCGTGCAGTGTGAACTCGGATTTAGTCTCTTAGTTTAGTTGGGGAAAGGGTTAAAACAACATTAAAATACAGTATATTTCTTGAAGATATGTTTTTTGTCCCCAAGGCCCCCGTAAGGAAATATTCCAGGGCCCGCACATGAGACCTTTGACCTCAGAAAAAAAGGACCTCACCACAAACAGCAACACCAACTTCACACATTACTAACCAGTTAGACTTTATTTCTGGAGTATCTAAAACAGAAGTTATTTATTGAGAATTAAGGTTTAGATGTTTTTTTTTTCTTTTCAACTTACCGTTTTGGTGAATAGTGTTTGCTTTAGTTGCCTCTTGACCCTTGACTTTAATTTTAGGTTAAAATAAGTTTCTCTTTGACTGTTACAATAATGTTTATACAACACATATGTGATGGCAAGGAACTTATGGTAAAATAATTTCATGCGTCTGAGTCTCTGGTTGCATTTTATCCAAATCTGTAGTTCTTTTATGAGTTTTATATTATTGCAGTTCTACGATACTACATAACAATGTGAGAAAATTGTATAAACCACTTTTAGAGTTATGGGTTGTAGAGAGGTTTCAATTCTGTCACTCACAGACATGAAGAATCAGCATGTGAATCTCAGCAAGGGTGACAAAATATTCTGATAATTTTGATATGATTTCTTGAACATCACAAAACAGGGCAGTAAAAAGTCACAACAGAAATAAAATAGTAAGAATAAAAGAAAATACTAAGCAATACAATGCAACTGCATAATTTATTCATGTCGCAATGCATGCTGGGAGCCATGGATGAGTTATGATTGGTGCACCATTGTTGAGAAAAAGTGCTATATGGCACCTCTTATGGTTCTGCATGGCACCATTTGACAAAGGTGCTATATAGCGCCTGTAAAAATAAGTGCTAAATAGCACTAAAAGTGGTTCCCCTATGATTACGAGCCAAAGAACCACTTTTAGTGCTATATAGCACCATTTTTTTTTAGAGTGTTTGGCAGCAGCACTATAGCAAGTGTCCATGTGTAGTTCATGTGGATTTCTGGTCTGTTATACACATTTGTGTTCACGAATGTGCAGAACAGTTGCATTACCATGAAGTAATCTGTACTGTTTAAAAACAATCAAAAATAACTATTAAAATATAAATATCCAGGGTACCAAGACATTGGCTATTAAATCAACATATTCTAAATGTCTCTGAGCTTGTAAGAGTAGGTCTATCATTAATGCATACAGAGGACAAGTTATTTTATTAATAATGCACAGGCTGCTTGGATGACATAAATCACAAATTTTAGTGCATCAAGTTTGAGAGCAACAAAAACTTTTGTCTTATGTGGATATTATGGAAGGTCAGAACACCCTAGCAACTGCCTACAATCTCTCTCTTGCTCTCTCCCACTCACTCTCTCTAAAGCCCCATTCACACCAATAACGATAACTATAAAGATAATGATATTAGCATCCACACCAGCGAACGATATCTGTCTGTTTATTAGATTCAATAATGCAAATTGTCACATATAGTTGGTAACTACATGTACATCGTTACAAATTATACTTCAGCAGTTACAAGGTTATTGCTCTAGGTAGAGTTTCACATTTAGTACATATATACTTAAAGTGATTAAATAATTACAGTATATAAGGAATACATTTACTGTTTGGAATATCTGAAAAGCTATGACCATTAATGTTACATATGCATTTAGATTAGTTGTGATCATGTCTTTTCCCCATTACCTGAGCTGTATATGACTCCTAAATATGCTGGCTTGAATTTGAGATCAATTTTCCAAACATTTATATAGCGACACAGCACCTTAAAAGACAAAAAATCAACACATGCATGATACTGACACTGCATTAGCACTGATGGCATGGCAATGAAGTATACCAAGGCCGAAAAACATTACACACCTCAAATGCCAGCCAGGAATAAGGAGAGGCAACATCATAAAATAACTCAATCATTTTTCTGGAACTGGACATCTATAATAAATAATTTATATTATATTAAGTCTTTACCGGCTAAAACTACAGAGACCATGCTAATTGTTTATATCTAACACAGAATAATATTTTAAGGTGCTCACTTATTATCAGACATGGACTTAATATTTTACACCTTAGGTAAATAAAGTAAATTATTATTTTTTTAATTGTAAAAATGTACATTTTCTGGTAGTGTTAGGGTGTGGGTTAGGTTATAGTATTTATAACTAGCTGTATATAGGAGCAGATATAGAAAATTATTAATAGGATGGCATGAGGTGTGGCAGCAGCACTATAGCAAGTGTCCATGTGTAGTTCATGTGGATTTCTGGTCTGTTATACACATTTGTGCTCACGAATGTGCAGAACAGTTGCATGAAGTAATCTGTACTGTTTAAAAACAATCAAAAATAACTATTAAAATATAAATATCCAGTGCACCAAGACATTGGCTATTAAATCAACATATTCTAAATGTCTCTGAGCTTGTAAGAGTAGGTCTATCATTAATGCATACAGAGGACAAGTTATTTTATTAATAATGCACAGGCTGCTTGGATGACATAAATCACAAATTTTAGTGCATCAAGTTTGAGAGCAACAAAAACTTTTGTCTTATGTGGATATTATGGAAGGTCAGAACACCCTAGCAACTGCCTACAATCTCTCTCGCTCTCTCCCACTCACTCTCTCTAAAGCCCCATTCACACCAGTAACGATCACTATAAAGATAATGATATTAGCGTCCACACCAGCGAACGATATCTGTCTGTTTATTCTAAGCGCACACTCATCTGCCGTTTTAAATTCTCATGCTCGTTATAGCAGGATGGATTCTGATTGGGTGTCAATGTTTATATCGTTCATCAGCTGGAACAAAAAGTGATTTCAGCGATATCGTTTCTCTGTGCCTTTTTCGTTATAGCTGTGGTGTGGACTCTGCTATTCGTTAATATTGAGAATGATTTTTTATCTTTATCTTTATAAGTTATCGTCCTTGGTGTGAATGGGCCTTAAAGGGGTCATATGATGCGATTTCAATTTTTCCTTTCTCTTTGGAGTGTTACAAGCTCTTGGTGCATAAAGAAGATCTGTAAAGTTGCAAAGACTAAAGTCTCAAATCCAAAGAGATATTCTTTATAAAAGTTAAGAGTTAGCCACACCTACCTAAAATGGCTCGTTCGAACACGCCCCCACATGTCTACCTCACTATGTGGGAAGATTTGCATAACGCCGCCCAAATGTTCACGCAAAGAAAGAAGGCGTAACTTTTATTCTCGCTGTAGTATTGTTGTTGCCGCTGCCGCCATGTCCTGAAGACGCTGTGTGCTTCGTTGTGAAAGCGAAGCTACTTTGTTTGGTCTTCCAAAAGAGGACGATATCCGCTTCGTCATGCCTAGAGCTGATCTGTGCTGGTCGCTGAGGGAATACTTCAACTTAGTGCTGTGGATCGCCGGATTGGCTTTCACCGTTTTCACCGCTCCTTCGTCGGATCCGCCGGGCGCGCCGTTCTCGACCCCGCCGCCTCAGCTCACTCTTGCCCGGCTTCAGCTCAGGCTAAGCCGGGGCTTTCGCTCACGCTAGGCCGCTGTGTTTTTCGTTGTGAAAGCGAAACTACTTTGTTTGGTCTTCCAAAAGAGGACACGACTACAAATCAGTGGTTAAGTTGTATTTACAACACTGTTCCAGAACAGTTCAACCCAAATATTCAGATGTGTGCAGCACATTTTATGGAGGACTGTTTACTGATCCTGGGAGAGTTACGTTAGACTAAAATGCCGGCAGTTCTGACTCACGTAAGTACGTTTTCATTTAAAGGATTTGCCACTGATGATTCAAACGCGAGTTTTGGGCAGTGTGGATTAACGTTAGCACTTGTTGTTTGTCATTTCTCCGATCACAAATGCAGACATGGTTTTATGTTTACGCAGCGCAATGCAAGGCAATGCGTAAAAAGACAGTATAAGTCATTATAATCAGTAATTATGTCCCACTGGATGCAACAAATGCCTCGTTTGTAATGGGTTTTAATGTTTATGTCTCGTCGCTCCGGCTGGGACACGGCATCAACAGTATGTGAGGGGCGTAACATTTCCGTCTCCCGCTTGAGGTATTCGGCCAATCACAACGCACTGGATAGCTGGCCAATCACAGCACACCTCGCTTTTTCAAACGATGAGCTTTGTAAAAATCGAGGCGTTTCAAAAAGGCGGGGCATAGAGGAGAAACAATAATGTACAGTATGTGGAAAATAATGTGTTTTTTTAACTTTAAACCGCATAAACACATTCATTACACCAAATACACAAAATAATGTTCTTTTTAGCAGCATCATATGACCCCTTTAAGTCTCCCTTTAACTAGTCAAGGCCTTTATCAAGCCAACATAGTTAATCAAGTTCAGATTAGATTCTTACCTATTTCTCTGATTTTCAGAGACTCAGGAACCAGTTGGTGGCAACAAATGAGCAGTGGTGGAAAGAGTAGTGAAAATTTGTACTTAAGTACAAGTACTGTTACATTGCTGAAATAATACTCAATTACAAGTAAAAGTACTGGTGTCAAAATAGTACTTAAATAAAAGTACAAAGTACTCTTCTCAAAAACTACTCAGAGTACTAGTTACTAGTTACTTTTTAGCCGGCGATATTTACACGGAGACTGTAGTGTGCACAGCAAATTTTTAAATGCTTAAGCTTAAATATGTAATATTAATGAAATAGTGCTCATAAATGGCTGTTGAGATAGTATTCTCAAGTGAAATAAGTAGAGGCATGGACCCGGAAACAGCAGTCCTTACATCATGACTTAACAAGAGGATTCTCCCAAAGCCATCAAACTGATGTCATCAGAGCCAGAACACCATTCCAGAGCGGAAGCGACGGCAGACAATTTTTTCCCCAGTGTATTGACTTGCACGGTTCAATTGTTCACCACAAGACTAGTAATGTGCACTAAAAAGGTAAGTAGGGTCATTTTTGATTTCATGACGACTAATTTTCAATACCATTGGCAAAACTACCACATACTGTATACTGCCATATAGATATTT
>NW_015652302.1:10109-13534 GCF_001515625.1 Sinocyclocheilus rhinocerous | reverse complement strand
TACCACATACTGTATACTGCCATATAGATATTTTAATATTTTATTTATTTATTTCCCATCCATTTTTTAAGGCAATCATTATTTCAAGCTTATTATTTCAAGCTTTGAAATTGGTTTAATCCAAGTCTTCTAAAAAGACACATTCGCTTTATATGATGAACAGATTTTAAAATAGGCTTTTATTTACATACATATAAATATTGATCAATTACCATAGCAAAAATCTCAATCTTAAACATCTGCTCATTCTGTGTATTTGTGTCTTTAAAATAGGGTAACTTTGTTGCAAAAGCTTACAGGGTCCGTGTACGTTTTGATCATTCATCTCCTATTTGGAATGCAATAACGAGAAATGGAAAAACGGCTCGTTTATTCGTTTTTCCGTTTAGTTTAACATTTTTCGTTTGGGGTTTAAAATTCGGTTTATGGCTTCAATATTTCATTCGCACGTGTGGGCGGTGCTGAAACGTATGACTCTTTTCCATATTGCATAATAGTAAACAATAATACTGAAAAAAATTATGATGTCAGTGTCCTACTGCTAATGACTGATGACCAGATGAGAAGCTATTTTCCTTCATATGGAGACAGACTGGCAGTGATGGGATTTTGAAGGAGGCAAGAAAGTGAGCCAACTTGCAGGAAGTCAAAGCTGTTTGAGCACCTCAAATCAAAATTGAGCAAAAGACAAAAAACTTACAATTCACAAACTGAAACCCAAACAACTAGAAAAAACTATTCTCAGCATACTGTAAGAAAAGTTGAGATTGGGTGGATGCACTATGATGGGAAGGGCTTTGTTCAAATGAGAGCAAAAAAAGGAGGGGGAACAAGGAAGTTGA
Organism: Sinocyclocheilus rhinocerous; assembly: GCF_001515625.1. Taxonomy (NCBI): domain Eukaryota; kingdom Metazoa; phylum Chordata; class Actinopteri; order Cypriniformes; family Cyprinidae; genus Sinocyclocheilus; species Sinocyclocheilus rhinocerous. The sequence goes on along the minus strand of NW_015652302.1, from coordinate 12,692 downwards.
GTGTGCCAAAAGACTGGAAAAGGGAAGAACTGATGGAGGAGGCAATTCGTTTGTTTTTCCCAAATGGAAAAAATTCTCATGGCAGTATTTCTGAGTTTGAATTGGATCTAACAAATTATCAGGAAGTGTCACTAGATAAAGAAACTACAGTGGGGGAAATGTATAATGCATCCAAGCTCACAATGATGTGGTTCTACCTGACAACAAAAAAGGTGGAGAGGGAAAAGGAAACGGAAGGTGAAGTGGAAATACAGTATCAGACACAATGGAGGACTTACACAGTAATAACCAGGATCAAAGTCTTCCCACTTCCAGCAGAATGAATGACTTCTTTCAAGCTTCAGACACGGATGTCATTTTTGTGGAAAGTTCAGGCAATGATGCTGTAGCATCCAAGCTCACAATGATGAGGTTCTACCTGACAACAAAAAAGGTGGAGAGGGAAGAGGAAACGGAAAGTGAAGTGGAAATATCAGACACAATGGAGGACTTACACAGTAATAACCAGGATCAAAGTCTTCCCACTTCCAGCAGAATGAATGACTTCTTTCAAGCTTCAGACACGGATGTCATTTTTGTGGAAAGTCCAGGCAATGATGCTGTATCTCCCTTGCATTCCACCGAGGATCTGAATGTTGCAGATGATGATCTGAATGTTCCTTTTCAAAGTTCTTCAATGACCTTACCAGATTACTCGGATACAAGTGATGTAGTGACAGTATTCACTGGTGACATCACTGGAATAGATGAACAAAATTTAGATGACACTTTGCCTCTGAGCCCAGTACCCATTGTTCCACAAAAAAAAAAATTTTGTTGTTCATCGTGGACAGATATTTTCTGAACTCATTGCACATTTCTGTGATGAAACCCTTCCACATACACAGAGTGAAGTAGAAGTGAAGTTGCTCCTCCCAAATGGACAGTTTGAGATGGGCCATGATGTTGGTGGAGTGTTCAGGGATTGCCTATCAGAGTTTTGGCAGGAATTCTATGATCAATGCACGCTGGGGAACAATTTTAAAGTTCCCTTTCTTCGACATGATTTTGGCAAAGAAAAGTGGGAAAGTGTAGCCCGAATAATTCTGTTCGGCTGGAAGAAAGAGAAATATCTCCCAATAAAACTTGCACCTGCCATCTTGCAGCAAGCAATAAAAGGATCTGTAAAAAGTGATCTGATTGAGAACTTTTTGAAGTATGTCTCAGAAAATGAGTGTGCTGTGTTAGAAAGCTGCAGAACAGACTTCTGTAGTGCAGACCAGGAGGAATTGCTTGAGATCTTAGACAACTACAGTTGTCGGAGAATTCCAACAGAAGAAAACTTCAAGCAAATTTTGCAAGAACTGGCACACAAAACTCTCATTCAAGAGCCTGCTTATGTTCTTGAACAGTGGGCAGGTATACTTGGACCTCTGAGCAAGGACCTTGAGGAAATTGAAGATGTGTACTGTTCATTACAACCAACGGTGAGGAAAATTGTGCGATCTCTCAAATTTCCTGAAACAATGAATATACACCAAAAGGACATTTCAAAGCACTTGACAACTTGAGGGAGTGTGATGCAAAACGACAGTCTCTGTTTCTTAGATTCTGTACAGGATCAGATTTGTTTATAGGCAAAACTATAACAGTTGATTTCACAGACCTTAAAGGGTTTGAGAGAAGACCGGTAGCACACACCTGTGGCTGTTTCCTGAGGCTTTCAGTGCACTATGACAACTACCCAGATTTCAGATCTGAAATGAACAAAATTCTTGAAAGCAATGTCTGGGTCATGGACATAGTTTAGTGGTACATCAATTAGATATTGGCAGATATGAGTTATGGCCAGCTCATATGCTAGCTATTTGTCTTGGGTCATTCTTCATACACTTACAATTATTTTACATGTGTATAGAAAGTAAAACATTCACTTTAATTTGTCCACTTAGTTATTGCTGGTTACGTTGAATGTTGAACAGCCTTTTTTGTTTTTGTTTTTGAAGATTTAAATTTCAATAGTGAAATATCTCCATTGTCGAGGTGCAACCGAGTGTTTACATTAAATCGTACAAGTTGTTCATGTCAACTGTTCAGTCAGATAGGCTTTGAACTGTTAAAATGTGTTAATGGTTCATTCTTCATACATTTACATACTGTACAATTATTTTACACATACATAAAGTAAAACAGTCACTTTATTTTGTTCACTTAGTTATTGCTGGTTATGTTGAATGTTGAACAACCTTTTTTATGACTTTCAATAGTGAAAGTGCTCTTCATTGTTTAGGTACAAACTACTGTTTACATTCAATTGTACAAATTGTACATGTTGCCTCTTCAGTGAGATGATGGCTTTGAATCATTATAATGTGTTCTATAATGTGTTCTTAACTTTGTGCTTGTATACAATTGGGTGTTGCATTATTGTGAAACTTTCATACATGCCATAGGTAAAACATTTGAACAGAAGATTGTTTTATTGAAATAATTTTAATGTGGTTTGTTTTATTCTTACTTGTACCACATTGTAATGTTTGGTTAACCACTCATGTATTAAACACAACACAACCTGCATATATGGTGCCAATGTTTTTTGTTTTT
>NW_015652302.1:3764-9632 GCF_001515625.1 Sinocyclocheilus rhinocerous | reverse complement strand
TGGATGCACTATGATGGGCAGGGCTTTGTTCAAATGAGAGCAAAAAAAGGAGGGGGAACAAGGAAGTTGAGTGTGCCAAAAGACTGGAAAAGGGAAGAACTGATGGAGGAGGCAATTCGTTTGTTTTTCCCAAATGGAAAAAATTCTCATGGCAGTATTTCTGAGTTTGAATTGGATCTAACAAATTATCAGGAAGTGTCACTAGATAAAGAAACTACAGTGGGGGAAATGTATAATGCATCCAAGCTCACAATGATGAGGTTCTACCTGACAACAAAAAAGGTGGAGAGGGAAGAGGAAACGGAAAGTGAAGTGGAAATATCAGACACAATGGAGGACTTACACAGTAATAACCAGGATCAAAGTCTTCCCACTTCCAGCAGAATGAATGACTTCTTTCAAGCTTCAGACACGGATGTCATTTTTGTGGAAAGTCCAGGCAATGATGCTGTATCTCCCTTGCATTCCACCGAGGATCTGAATGTTGCAGATGATGATCTGAATGTTCCTTTTCAAAGTTCTTCAATAAACATACCAGATTACTCGGATACAAGCGATGTAGTGACAGTATTCACTGGTGACATCACTGGAATAGATGAACAAAACTTAGATGACACTTTGCCTCTGAGCCCAGAACCCGTTGTTCCACAAAAAAAAATTCTTGTTGTTCATCGTGGACAGATATTTTCTGAACTCATTGCACATTTCTGTGATGAAACCCTTCCACATACACAGAGTGAAGTAGAAGTGAAGTTGCTCCTCCCAAATGGACAGTTTGAGATGGGCCATGATGTTGGTGGAGTGTTCAGGGATTGCCTATCAGAGTTTTGGCAGGAATTCTATGATCAATGCACGCTGGGCAACAATTTTAAAGTTCCCTTTCTTCGACATGATTTTGGCAAAGAAAAGTGGGAAAGTGTAGCCCGAATAATTCTGTTCGGCTGGAAGAAAGAGAAATATCTCCCAATAAAACTTGCACCTGCCATCTTGCAGCAAGCAATAAAAGGATCTGTAAAAAGTGATCTGATTGAGAACTTTTTGAAGTATGTCTCAGAAAATGAGTGTGCTGTGTTAGAAAGCTGCAGAACAGACTTCTGTAGTGCAGACCAGGAGGAATTGCTTGAGATCTTAGACAACTACAGTTGTCGGAGAATTCCAACAGAAGAAAACTTCAAGCAAATTTTGCAAGAACTGGCACACAAAACTCTCATTCAAGAGCCTGCTTATGTTCTTGAACAGTGGGCAGGTATACTTGGACCTCTGAGCAAGGACCTTGAGGAAATTGAAGATGTGTACTGTTCATTACAACCAACGGTGAGGAAAATTGTGCGATCTCTCAAATTTCCTGAAACAATGAATATACACCAAAAGGACATTTCAAAGCACTTGACAACTTACTTGAGGGAGTGTGATGCAAAACGACAGTCTCTGTTTCTTAGATTCTGTACAGGATCAGATTTGTTTATAGGCAAAACTATAACAGTTGATTTCACAGACCTTAAAGGGTTTGAGAGAAGACCGGTAGCACACACCTGTGGCTGTTTCCTGAGGCTTTCAGTGCACTATGACAACTACCCAGATTTCAGATCTGAAATGAACAAAATTCTTGAAAGCAATGTCTGGGTCATGGACATAGTTTAGTGGTACATCAATTAGATATTGGCAGATATGAGTTATGGCCAGCTCATATGCTAGCTATTTGTCTTGGGTCATTCTTCATACACTTACAATTATTTTACATGTGTATAGAAAGTAAAACATTCACTTTAATTTGTCCACTTAGTTATTGCTGGTTACGTTGAATGTTGAACAACCTTTTTTGTTTTTGTTTTTGAAGATTTAAATTTCAATAGTGAAATATCTCCATTGTCGAGGTGCAACCGAGTGTTTACATTAAATCGTACAAGTTGTTCATGTCAACTGTTCAGTCAGATAGGCTTTGAACTGTTAAAATGTGTTAATGGTTCATTCTTCATACATTTACATACTGTACAATTATTTTACACATACATAAAGTAAAACAGTCACTTTAATTTGTTCACTTAGTTATTGCTGGTTATGTTGAATGTTGAACAACCTTTTTTATGACTTTCAATAGTGAAAGTGCTCTTCACTGTTTAGGTACAAACTACTGTTTACATTCAATTGTACATGTTGCCTCTTCAGTGAGATGATGGCTTTGAATCATTATAATGTGTTCTATAATGTGTTCTTAACTTTGTGCTTGTATACAATTGGGTGTTGCATTATTGTGAAACTTTCATACATGCCATAGGTAAAACATTTGAACAGAAGATTGTTTTATTGAAATAATTTTAATGTGGTTTGTTTTATTCTTACTTGTACCACATTGTAATGTTTGGTTAACCACTCATGTATTAAATTAAACACAACACAACCTGCATATATGGTGCCAATGTTTTTTGTTTTTGTTTTTTTTTGTTTATTGAAGATGGAGTGAGTACCACAAGCCAATAAATGCACATCAAAGTCTCCCTTTTTTTAAAAGAATATTCTGAACTTTTAAAATCTATTTCAGTTGTAGCTCTGTAGTGGCACACAAAACCTGACAGCCAATGTACCATGTAAAATTATTACAACCATTCAAGTTCATCAAGCCTGTTAAATGATTTATAGGACTACATAGAGAATACTAATAATAATTTTAGGTTTTGTTTGGAGCAAAATATGTACCACAACAAGGTTGCACAATTAATAAACAAAATACCATAAAACAAATTCGGTTCCGATTAATATTTTATTTCAGGCATAATGCAAAATACAGACAATATAACAGTTTACCTATAAAACCATATTGTTCATATTATTTTCAATCACCTGCCCTTTAAACAGAGGGGAAAATCTATACATTTTGATCAGTTTCAAGTTCAACACATGAATACTTTAGTTTTGAGGTTCAAAACATTGTCTTGTACATCTAAAAACAGGCTTGCTGTGCTTCATTTGCATTCAGGTTAGGCCTGAAAGTAATGATAGTGTATCACAAAATGTTTGAAATCATGCAAAAAATGTACATTACTGTAGTTGGAAAAACGTAGTTTATACATTTAAAAATAGTCATAAAACTATATGTTTTTTTTTTGTTTGTTTTTTTGTTTTTTGTGTTCATTACATCTAGATGCTTGTGCATTTCCCCCTCTTATTCTGGTGGCTGTGCTTTTGCCATGTTATAAGACTGAAAACAAACAGATCACAGATAACAAGATCTCAATTTGACAGGATGCTGGCCTCTTTTGCATACGAGGATAGATATGAGGATGGTATGGAACAAATTATTTCTGCCCTCTGAAAACACAAAGCAACATCACTGTGATTTTATATCATCATGCACAGAGAATTATAATGGAGATTATTTACTGTAACTTGAGTAATGTGTCTAATAGACAAGGTGATCCTGAGGGTGTATAAAATGATGGGATGTAAACGTTTTCCCATCTGGATACTTAGAGTAGGCTCATGGAGCCTGAGCCTACAACACACAATAGGGTTGTTAGCAATCAAATGCAATCAGTATCAACAAAATCCATCTTTGAATTGCATGGGTGGCACAGAAGCTGCATCAGAAGTGGTATTTATGCACTTAGTCTGTTAAAGGAGTAGTTCACTTTCAGAATGAAAATTCTGTCACCATTTGCTCACCCCCCACTTGTTCCAAACCTGTATGAGTTTCTTTCTTCTGTTGAACACAAAAGAAGATATTTTGAAAAATGTTGGGATCTGAACAGTTGATCTCGCCACATTTGCGCGGGAATGATTAAAATTATGCGGAATACCTGCAATCCCGCGCGGATATTCAGACTCTGTAATTGACAGGAGGCGGATGCGGGTCAAACTCACTGTCGGAGAGGAGAGAGAGACGCAGCTTGTATCGGTGTAGCCTATATTCGGTAGATACGGTGGAAAATGAGTAATGGAACCGTGTCAGATATTTCAGTATCTTTATCAAAATATAGATATTTATGATAACACTAACATGTAGTTTGTTTCTCCAAACTTTGAGTCCATAAATGACGCTGAGCTCCCTCACTGTCTGATCAGCTTTTCAGAACCTTGTTGCAGTGGTATGGAATCATTTTTGTTTCTTTATTATTCAATCAAACATTATGTGTTTGAGAGTAAAACTAATTATTTTGTAATTAAAAAATAAAAGATTGCAAAAAAAAGTCTTCTTAAGGCTCAAAAATAAAGAAATTGATAAAATTATTTGCAGTGCGTATAAATCTTTGAAAATCTTTATTTTTCTTTGTGCACGTCAAACACTTTTCATCGTGATACCACAAATGTGACTCTCTTTTTTGCAGTCTTTTTTTGCGGGTCTAAAACTTTTGTTTGCAAGTTGAAAAGTTTTGCTTGCGAGTGAAGCTGTCTCTCAGTGGGCGGTCTCTACCCACCAGGATGAAAGGCCTTTTTCTATTGGTCACTCTCGATTGAAGTCACAGGTTGACCACGCCCACTACGTTTCCCCGGAATCCCGAGAAGGGTATAACTGCAGCCCGGAGATCTCCAAATGGGGGCGGGAACTCCAAAACGGGGTGGGAGCTCCAAAATAGGGCGTGGCTTCCTCCCATTGACAGACAAGCACATGACACGCATGCGCAATTTTTCCCTTCAATCCACTTCAGAGCAAACTCCACCCCACAGCTGATTCTAAAGATTTTATTGGTTGTGTCAATTAAAGTGTTGATTTCCTACATTATGCTACAAAAAATGCTAACCCCTAAACCTACCCCACACCTGACCCTAACCTTAACCAGTGAAATTGACTGCACGCTGGGATTGGCTCTGAACAGCGTGGTAAAGAAAGATGCAGTTCAGGAGATAAACAGTTAATAAGATTATGCGATATGAGATCGTTCCGTAACTCCCCAACCGGACCTCACCGGACAATGGCACCTTTTTAGTTACACCCAGCGTCACTACCCCCTCCTACCCTGCGAATTTCGAGCCCGGGGACGCCCCCGCTGCTTAGAACAAAGGGATAGAGTAAAATCTTTCCCCTGCACTGCACTGGGACGGCTCGCAGGAGAGCTCGTGGGTGATTCCCGTTTACATCATTAAGCAGAGGTTCAAACTCCAGTCCGAACACCACTGGCCACAAGCTTTGGGCTCTGCTCTCACGGAGAATATTTACTTATATAGCATATTTTATTTTAGATCAACTAGAAACAATGTTTAATTTATAAAGTTTTATTTTGAAATGTAAGTCAATAACAATTGGCTGGAGCCAGAGCCAATGGTGAAAGTCTTTGCGTGAGGAGACCCCCCCCCATTTTGGAGGTTCTGCCCACTTTTGGAGTTCACGCCCCATTTTGGAGATCTCCGGTCTGCAGTTATATCTACTTGGAGAATCCCCGCCACTGCTGCTGCAGTCTGACAGAAGAGCGAGCCAGGTTGTATCATGGCGAGCAACAGTTTTTTTTTTGGTAAGATAACTAACTTAACATCTTAAAGGGGTCATATGATGCTGCTAAAAAGAACATTATTTTGTGTATTTGGTGTAATGAAATGTGTTTATGCGGTTTAAAGTAAAAAAACACATTATTTTCCACATACTGTACATTATTGTTTCTCCTCTATGCCCCGCCTTTTTGAAACGCGTCGATTTTTACAAAACTAATCGGTCTGAAAAGCGAGGTGTGCTCTGATTGGCCAGATATCCAATGCGTTGTGATTGGCCGAATACCTCAAGCATGAGACGGAAATGTTACGCCCCTCACATACCGTGTCCGGCCGGAGCGACGAGACAAAAACATGAAAACCCATTATAAACGAGGCATTCGTTGCATCCAGTGGGGACATAAGTATGGATTATAATGACTTATACTGTATTTTTACGCGTTGCGTTGC
>NW_015652302.1:0-3043 GCF_001515625.1 Sinocyclocheilus rhinocerous | reverse complement strand
CAAAACTTTTGCGATATTTTATAAATGTCAATAAAAAATTATTGCGAAATGACAGCGTTTCCAATAACTGATGTTATGCAACTAAAAATTTATTATTTTCGGTAGCATAGGTTTACGTATATTGAGGCCACCACCGTAACCATTAATTTTAATTGAAGGATGCGTAGTCATGTATCTTTAGCAAAGCAGCGAAGAGAGCCGCTTCTGGGACACTTCTGAAATGTGCTGCGGCATGGCTGGTATAAACATGAGCATTGACTAGAGTGGCCGCAATCAGCTCCGGTGGCCGTGTCGGAGCTGTAATGTGCCGCAGAAGAGTGCAGTGTAAATAAGGGTTTATCCAAACTTTAATGGCAAGGAAAGCCCCTATACAAGCATGTGACTTTTATGTGTACCAGGAGACCTGTAAATGCGGAAAATCCGTTTCCATTGCAGTTTTGCGAAGTATTCTTTTTTCTGAATTGCCTGAAAAACCACCTCATGTGAGCGCAAAAACTTTTTTGCAATATATGGGAGTTTTTGCAGAATTGACGTGTTTCCATTGGGCGTATTTTCAATTCGCAATTTCAATTTGCTCAATTTGAAGGGTAATGGAAACACTGCTTGTGTGTGACTTCACAGTACCAATAAAGACCAACTAACAGAAACTATAGTATGAAACAGAAATTGCAATTGTTTTAAATTCTTTCCCATGATTAAGGAGTGAAGCGATTCTATGGAATAATTTTTGTGTCTTTATTATTCAATCAAACATTCTATGTTTGAGAGTAAAACTAATTATTTTGTAATTAAAAAATAAAAGATTGCAAAAAAAAGTCTTCTTAAGGCTCAAAAATAAAGAAATTGATAACAAAATGATTTGCAGTGCGTATAAATCTTTGAAAATCTTTATTTTTCTTTGTGCACTTCAAACACTTTTTATCGCGATACCACAAATGTGACTCTCTTTTCTGCCGTCTTTTTTTGCGGGTCTAAAACTTTTGTTTGCAAGTTGAAAAGTTTTGCTTGCGAGTGAAGCTGTCTCTCAGTGGGCGGTCTCTACCCACCAGGATGAAAGGCCTTTTTCTATTGGTCACTCTCGATTGAAGTCACAGGTTGACCACGCCCACTACGTTTCCCCGGAATCCCCGCCACTGCCATCGCAGTCTGACAGAAGAGCGAGCGATGTTGTATCATGGCGAGCAACAGGTCGTTTACTGGGTAAAATAACTAACTTAACATCTTAAACACAGTGACAAGTGAACTTAATTATTATCTCCTCTCATGCTCTCCCATCTAAATACGTAACGTTAGCTAAGCCCGTTGTAGATTTGATTAGCCAACAGTATAGCTAGCTGCCAGAGCCCCCAATAGTAAAGTGTCAGGCCAATATTTTCAGAGATTATAGATTATTATAGCTCCAGTGAAGTAAGGTGAGTAACGCACATCAAATCACTAGCCCATTTGGCGGGCTATGATTCATAAATTAAGACAGAATGCACACTCAAGTTTATTCGCAGTGGCACCCAACAGCTGTAGTTTGCTATTCAAAGTTTTCTAAAATACGATTTGTGACCGATGTCCGTACATTCTGACTTCAACCTAGTCTACAAGACTGTGTATTGTGCATTTTAATAATAGGTTTGTTTTGTACTATCTTTAAGACCTGTGCAATGACAATTGCAAAACGTATTACTTCAATAGTAAGGATTAATATTCAGGACTTGTCAGCCAGTACCACTGTAGCCTTGCAGAGACTTTGCTTTGAAGACCTTTTAATGAACTAACTTCCACATTTCAATATGCCCCTGACTTCTAAGGGGTGTTTTTATTTGTGACTAAGTCACTGTTACCATTACCTTTCTCCACAAAAGCTGGCATGCAGTTCTACTTCTGACACTGGAAATGTTTCTGTGCATATTGTACACTGGGCTTCAAGTGTCCTACACATTAAAGACAAAATGTATGCAGGGCAAATTTTGTAAAATAGGAGTTGATAATTGACAATGTTCAATTTAGGAGGAGGCAACATCTTCAAGGCAAAACTTTAGACCTGATGCAACATCAACCAATGTTGCAATCACCCTCAGGAGGTACACAAGCAAAAGCTAAATTGAACATTGTCAATGATCAATTCCTGTTTTACAAATTTTAATACTTTAATGTGTAGGCACTTGAAGACCAGTGTCCAATATGCACAGGAACATTTCCAGTGTCAGAAGTAGAACTGCCATGCCAGCTTTTGTGGAGAAAGGTAATGGTAACAGTAACTCACATTGAAGCTTAAAAAAACACCAGGAATATGTATAGGAATGTATAGGAACTCTGCTTTACTGTTACTTTTCAATTTAATGTCTCCTAGACAAATACAAGAATTATTACTTACCACAAACTTACCATTTTGAATGGCAGTGCACCATGGTTTACACAAAAACATGAAGCAGTACAACCATTTTCACCTTTGATAATAATAATAATAAATGTTTCTTGAGCAGCAAATCAGCATATTAGAATGATTCGATCATATCCTGCTGAGAAAATTCAGCTTTGCATCACAAAAATAAGTTATATTTTAAAATAGTTAAATATAGTTCCTATAAATAGTTTAATAATATTAAATTATACTGTATTTTCAATAAAATAAATGCATCTTTGGTGAACATATAATCTTAATTGTTCCAATCTTTGAACTGGATGTGTATAGAATACAGGTCAATTTAATGCTAAAATATTACTTAAAAATTTACCTGTTGAAGGTAAACAGATTATCCATCAGTGGCGGGCCAAGCATGAAGAAAACTACTTAAAAATGTACCTGTTGAAGGTGAACAGATTATCCATCGGTGGCGGGCATGAAGAAAACTGTATGGAGGATTTGACGTCGCCAGGCAACTGAACTGGTGCGGGAGGGGAGACAAGAGAGGGATCCGAAAATCAAACATCGGAGCACTCCTAATAGGTAAGTTCAACAATGTTGTACAAATACAAGCAATATAATTAATGGCGGAGCTGTCATTACAGTCAGTACAACTAAAATAATTTATAACAGGTTTCAAATTGGTCA
>NW_015652301.1:1377632-1392329 GCF_001515625.1 Sinocyclocheilus rhinocerous | reverse complement strand
TGGATATGTGGGTTAGAGCTCCAAAGACCACACAGAAGACCTCCAGATCGAGAGCGTTCCACTCCAGCCGCTCGCGCTCGGCCCGTCATTGAGATTCTGGTGCACACTGGAGGGGAGGTTACTGCTCAAATCGGCCGGCCAGGCCCCTGACGGGACGCTCGCTGCCCATGTGAAATGCAAGCAGACAGGCCTGCGGGTGAAGGGATGAGGCCGGTACGAAGCCAGTTTTGTGACGACAGAAGAGAGACTCAACAGAAATCAAACGCAAAGTCCTTCATATTCAAATCAAATCATCACTGCTTGACTCAAAGGACATGTTGTACTGAAGTAAATCAAAGTGTGGCGGGTGAAGATAAGTCAATGGCTGCAGTTGAATACGGCATACTGTGAAGTGTGCATGAGTGAAAAAAGTCAAGAACTGATTTGGGTCAAATTTATTTCAAAAATAAAAAAAAGCATATTACAATGCAAAAAATGGTTATACATACATTTAAATAAAATAAATTTATTTATTTAAATAAAGATAAAAATAAAAAACAAAACAAAAAAGAAATACTTTTCATAAAGAAGATGAAGCATATTTTAGGACTGTTTTTAGAAGCATATTACTATTTCGGCAATATTTTTTATATAAAAGTCTCTTCTGCTCACCAAGGCTGCATTTATATGTTTAAAAATACAATAAAACTGCGATATTGTGAAATATTATTACAATTTAAAATAACTGTTTTCGATTTTAATGTATTTTGAAATGTAATTTATTCCTGTGATCAAAGCTGAATTTTCAGCATCATTACTCCACTCTTCAGTGTCACATGATCTTTCAGAAATCATGCTGATTTGCTGCTCAAGAAACATTTCTGATTATTAGCAATGTTAAAAAGAGTTGTGCTGCTTCATATTTTTGTGGAAACGTGAATCTTTGACGAATAGAAAGTTCAAAAGAACAGCATTTCATTAAAATAGAAATCTTTTGTAGTATTATAAATGTCTTTACTGTAACTCCTTGCTGAAAAAAACGATCAATTTCTTTCAAAAATACAATCACACTGAGTCCAAATGTTTTAACAATATTATATATATATATATATACATAAATGGACATTGTTAGTGGACAAATTAAACTAGGGAGAGTATGAAAAGTGTGTTTTAAGAACATTCACAAGACCAGAAGTGTCCACATTTGAAACAGCCGTGGCTGACACGACATCTTTAATGAAAAGTTGATAGTCATTTCTTCTTCTAGTTTGTAAAAGCAGACCTCAGCACTGCACGTCTTCTGTTACTTTATAATTACAGCTTCAAAGTGCAGAGAACTTCAGGATTCTTTAGTCCCAAAACTTAAAGCAGCGATCTGCCAAATTTCAAAGGTATAATTTAGTTTTTACATAAAACACACTCCAGCGTTCACGGACTAATTTCTCATTTGCACAAACGAAGAGAAAAAAATCAAATGCTCGACTGCCAAAAGCATCTGTGGCTGGATCCCATAATTAATTTGAAAACAGAAACTCTGCTTAATTTTCAGAATCTGTGAATGTATTTTCACATATGTGCAAACTTTCGACACACACACGCAACTTGTGTGAGCGGGTCAAGAGGAGCACAAAGAAATCAAGGAAAGTCAGCGTATAAGAACGAAAATGTAACAAAAAGAGTGTGAGCAAGAAATGAAGGCAGAGAGGCTCCAATAAAGAATAGCAATTAGCAATTATACACTCATCAATTACAATTATCACAACTGGTGATTATGCAATTAGCAGTGAATCGTCACTTTTAGCCCTGACGGCTGAACATTTAGGATGTGCTACGGAAAGAGTTTGGGGTCATGAGGACAAAGAATCATGAGTCAGACTGAGTGACTTCATTCTAATGCATTACTTTTAAAAGTAACTTTCCCCAACACTGTTCACAACTACTAGAAAGTTCATCACCATCCGTGTGAATGCAAATGAGTCGTTTTTAAAGGAAGAGTTCACTCAAAAATAACATTTTGCCATCATTTACTCAACCTTGTGTTGTTTCAAACCTGTATGCTGTTATTTATTTATTTATTTATTATTTTTGGGGAAGACAAAAGGTAAAGGGTAAAATGATAAGCTGTCACAAAGGAACCTGCCATTCAACTGCTTATTATAGAAATATATTATATTATTTATACAATAAATTTTTAATGCTTATTAATTCCATAAATATAATTAATACAAATGTTTTATATATATATATATATATATATATATATATATATATATTATCATTTAAAAATGTATACATATTAAAATGTACAACTTGCCCCAACATAAATGTGACTGATCTGACCTATAAACTTGAACTGACCGGTCATTTATAAAGTACTCAAGGCCCTGAGCATCCTTAACATAAGACAATGAACAAAGGTGATAAAAGATCATCTATATTCTGACAATAACAGTAAGCACATGTGTAAAGCAAACTATGAGTTCTCCAGAGTCATACTGGAGTAAATCTGGCTGTGGAGTTTGCGATGGGCCGTGTGAAAAAGCAGCTGCTGTCTCTGAAGTGCAGAGAGAGATGAGCAACTGAAGTCCTGACACACATCCAGTCCCCACGTCAATTCTGATCAGCAGCCTGTGTCACTCTCTCACACACACACACACACACACACACACAGTGACAGTACCAGCTGAAGAACCGGCGCTGGAGAAACACGCTGCTCTCGGAGAGCTCAGACACACTCAGTCTCCCAAATGGGGGTTCATAAGGGAACTGCAATGGGTTCGAGAGTTGTTAAAAAAAGCAAATAATTAGCTAACATCAAAAGTAAACTTTAAATAAATAAACGGGGCTGTACAATTAAGCAAAAATAAAACCAAAATCATGATATAACTTTAATGCAGTGTTTTTAGCATCTCAAAGTGAATGCTTCTTCTCAAATGTGCATAATTTCCAACATTTCTGTGGACAAAAGTTTACAGAATTCCACCACTATTAACCCAGCTTAAAAGCTTGAGGGTTTGAATGCTTGAAAGTGAAGAATATATGACAAATATTGGTAATCTGTGGTGTAAAACAAAAATATTTTTATAATGATCAAATATTATTATTTTTTATTTTTTATATACAACTGTAATTTACAACACTAATATGTTTCTGTCTTTATTTTTTATAATTATATAAATATACATAATTATTTAAAACATATTATTAAATATTATAGAATTTAAGACAAATATTGGTAATATTATAGGGTAAAACAAAATTATTTTGTAATAATACAAAAACGTAATTTTACATTACAGCTCTAATTTACAACAGTAATATATTTGTCTATCGATTTTATAATTAATTATATAAATTAAATGTAGAAATAATAATAATAATTAAAAATACTTGAACGAGTTTAGTTGGTTTCAGCAGCAGCAATATGAGACATTTTCATATGATATGAAATGTTCTATTGCTGTTAAAATCACCATATATGACAAAATAATTGCAATATAATTTTTTGGCCAAGTTTGCAGCCGTATAAATAATTTTAAAATAAAAACAATCAAAATAAAACATTTACTGTTTGACTGTTTATCTGTTTACCATCAGTGCATGACCATTAACCAACATCAGAGAATATGCGAATGTGTTGTTAAATGTTAACTAAGTACTTCAAGTCAATATTTCACATCTACGTGGTTTCAGCTGACTAAAAAGTTTGTGAATCCCTGCTCTACACCACGAGCCAGACCTGAGACGTACAGCAGAAGACGCTTTCTGACAACAAAACGGCTTCAGATACTGATCTCAGTTCAGTCCAAATCCCCACACACGCTCGAGAGAAGACAGTCTGGCAGAGTTTGAGATGATGATCCCAGTTCAGCTCTAAATCCAGACGAGATTCACAGGAAGAGACGTTAAACCCTGATCAAAGTGGAGGAGACTCAAGACCTCTAACCTCTACAGAGCACCACAGCCGAGGGTTACTGTAACTAACCCGCACGCACAACTGATCGCAAGTCTTTATTTCGAGTCTCTGTACTTTCAGCAGAATCCAGTCTATAGATGGTTGAGGTGTAGCGTGACCTCAGCTGGAGGAAACTTAAGTCAGAACAAGAACATGCAGCTAGAACAGAGAGTTTGAGATCACATGCGTAAATCAAGATTAAAAAAAGAATACGAACAGAGATGAATGGAGCGATGGAAAGTCAACAGCTAAAGAAATGAACAATGCTTCTGATTAAAACAGTGGGTCTAAAAGTCTGAGAATACCATTTAAACCTGGAAATAAATGAAGTTTCACAGTTTTGACTAACTGAAAACAACAGAAAAAGTTTTGATTGATAATGTATTCTGACTAGGGATTAAAAATATTTCAATAAAACTGAAAATGGACAATTTTTGTAGAACATAATAGAAAATAGAAACAAAATTCCTAAAAAAAATTTAAAAAAGGTCTCATAATTCTCATAATTTTCCACAAAAATAGACAAGCTGATCGGCATCCATGTATGTTTAAAGGTGCATTATGAATCTTTGACCTCTCTGTTGCCATACAATTAAGGCAAAATAAAGCAAGAACACAGTTATGCTTCATGTAATCATTTTCCCCCCTTCTTTTTGTTAATCTTAATAATGACATATACTTGACAGCAGCACAATTTGCTCTCATTTTAAAAATAACGGGAAGTGTTCCTTTAAGATGAGGTTAAATAATGATGGAGCCAGAACTGGAACCAAAATGAAAAAACATTGTTCGTAAACGCTTTTTCAGATGAAATCATTTTCTTTGCAAGCAACATATACAAAAATATCAATGTATTACAGTACATATTTCACCAGTGGTCGATTTCTTTTAAATATCTCACTCTTAAACATTTTTTTCTGTCTCCTGCAAGAAATTATAAATTGGAGTCACATGACATTTATAGCTCATGGCTAAATGTTTTCATAACTGTGTGTCCATGAAGCAAACATGGCAGACACTACTACTATACTTCTAACTGAGAAACTGCAGTTGAGATGAATGGGAATGCTAACAGCTGCTACTCTACAGGCTGTAATGACCAGAAAAAAAATTACATTTAAAAGATGCATTTTTTTATCAGTTTTAAGACATTAAGAGAAATGTGGCAGCATCAAAGCTTCAGTCTGCCCTGTGAGTGAACCGAGGGCCGGAAAATGACCCTCAGAAACCTCAAGAGTTATCGCAGACGAGACCCAACATACACAGCGAGCCGTATGCAGCAATCTCTCCGTGTATCACATTATACCGCTCATCCATTATGAGCACTTGGGTGCTAGTCAAGGTGAGGCAGCGCCACGGAGAAAGAAAGAGTCTGGTCCGTGATGGATGGATCTGGCCCGCCACGGCTCCTCTCCTCTCCCTCACGGAGCTGGTGACTTTCCAGCCAGGCAATTATCATTGCAGAAGCCGTAATAGCCTAATTAATTACCAGTGTCAACGTTGCCTTTGTTTCACTGTAACAGGACATCACACCAACAGAGCATCCGCTCAAAGCAAAAAACTCTGATGAACGAGAGGCTCACGCAGCACAGATGAGGAGAAACACACACACACACACACACGGTCAGCGCTGAGCTAAAACCAAAACCATCATCAACCTGCCCTCAATCAACACCAACATATATCGCACAAAACCAACCTAAACACCTTCTGAAGAATCTTTCTGCATTTATTTATTGCCTTTAATTTGACAACTCGTCATGTCACAGAACAGCACAATCCTGATGCTCAGACGTTGCTCTGGAATCGAGATGCCATTTATATTACAAATAAACTGCTGAATTTGAATTAAATTTGAATTAAGGTAGCAAACAGGATGCTGCAATTGGAACATAAGAATTAGAATTAAACTGAATTAGATGAGAGACAGACAGAATGACAGAAAGAACAATAGAATGATAGAACGACAGACAGACAGACAGATAGACAGATAGACAGACAGACAGACAGACAGACAGATAGATAGATAGATAGATAGATAGATAGATAGATAGATAGATAGATAGATAGATAGATAGATAGATAGATAGATAGATAGATAGATAGATAGATAGATGACAGCCAGCCAGCCAGCCAGCCAGCCAGCCAGACAGATAGATAGATAGATGGATGGGTATAGATAGATAGATAGATAGATAGATAGATAGATAGATAGATGGATGGGTATGGATGGATAGATAGATAGATAGATAGATAGATAGATAGATAGATAGATGACAGCCAACCAGCCAGCCAGACAGACAGACAGACAGACAGACAGATAGATAGATAGATAGATAGATAGATAGATGACAGCCAACCAGCCAGCCAGACAGACAGACAGACAGACAGACAGATAGATAGATAGATAGATAGATAGATAGATAGATAGATAGATGTCAGCAAGTCTCCATTTGTTCTCTATTCAATCCTCCTGAGATTAGGTCACTAACAAAAAAGCACCACGGTAATAAATAATGAAAATACCATAGTAAATGAAATAAGCAATCATTCAGTACCATGGTATGCACCAAAATACCACGGTATCTCCCTTCACAGTCTAATTGGAAGCTAACACACGTCCTAAAGTGCCCCGTGAAACACCTCGAGAAGGATCTAGTTCTCACAGACCACTGAAGCCGAGCCGAAAGTACTTTATAATAACGTCAAATGTCGCAGGCAGCCATCGGAGAGTGAAATATTACGTGTCAGGTCTGTCACATTCCCTCCGTTTTTACATCTGAGCCGAAGCGGCGGTACACAGGCAATCAGACAGCAGAGAGGGAACAGAAATACAGTGTGGCAGCGGCGGGAATTACTGTGTGACTGATGAAGGGCGAACGCTCTGCGTCTCATCTTCAGTTAAACGCAACACAAGCGCAATAAAACGGCATCTTTGAGAGGAGCGACTAGAAAGAGTGCGGATGTGTCAGTCTGTTGGAGCGTCTGCGCGGCGGCGGCGGTGGTGGAATCCGCGCGGGGCCCGAGGCAGCGGGGGCTCATTGTGGAGCACACTGACTCTAATAGGAGTCGTCTCCGCCGATGCGAGCAGCTCCTCGGCTCCCACTGCGAGGGAAGTTTTGCATAATTAATGACTGTTGATGTTTCCAGGTAGTCGCCCGGCAAATTCACTTCAGACCGGCTGCCACGATCGTGTCTCCGGCGAGAGCGACACCGGAACAGACAGCTAACATTACCGCCATAAACAAGGCAATTTTGTACAGTGTCTTCCGTCATTATTGTGAAGTGTTCAGGAGCGACAGTTCGAGTCACTTCGGAGATGAGAGCGCGAGGAAAAATGATGAAAAAATAACGGCGACGCCGAGTGCTTTTCTGTGTCGGCAAACCTACAGAGGCTTCAGTTCCTTGTTTAGTGAAGCTTCAGTGAACTTGAAGATGTCAGCAGAGAAACGCCGCCGTCTTTTGTGCTGTCACAGGAATACGAGCAGACTCCGAAACAGCAGTGAGAGCTGCAGAGATAGTGTGTTCATAGAAATGTACTTGGGATGAGCAAGACTATATTTTCATAATAAGTCAGTAGGGTCTGAAAGACTAGTGGTTTTTCCCTCAAAAGTTTGGCATCTGTTTAAATCACATGCACAGGCTCTATCGTTTCAATATAGCTTAATAAGCATTAAATGTTTACGGAAACCTCAATATTTCATCTCAGGACAGTCGTAGCTCCTTGGAACAAAAACTGATGAAGATTGCTTAGGCTCTGCATTTAGGGTCAACTGGTATTAATTTAACTGTCAGTCCTAAATCTTTTTAGGGAGTACCTAGTTAAGTATAATGTTCAAGCAGAACATTTCAGGCTTCAGACTTACCTAAAAAACAAAAAACATAAAATCAATGTTAACTGAAATAAAGCATTAAACTTGTTTTTATTACAGTTAGTTGCCGGGGCAAAATGTCAAATTTTTGTTAGATGTAGTAAAATAATTAAAACTAAAAATATTAACAATATTAAAATAAGCAGTAAATTTGTCATAAAAGCTGTATGCGACATTAAACATTTAAAACACCCCACCCACCAGGGCCGGGCTATTTTTATATAACTATATAACTTTATACTCTCATTATTAATTTGTAATAACCTTTAAGGCTTTTTGATGTCATACATATTTCACAGAGAGATATCCTTCCTCTTTCACAGCTCTCACGTCGGGCTGTCAAATGACGGATCACCGGCACGGCGTGAAGGTGTGTCATCACCCGCTATAATTATCAGTCGCTCGGAACAAAGAGAGGTACTAACCTAGACCTGAGCGTCTGCACGGTCTTTTGGTTTGTGTGAAAACATTATATCAGAAATTAGACACGGCACAACTGACGCCGCATGTGTGAATGATGTCTGCTTTTACGGCTGCGAGTGTTTGCAGGTTATTTTAAAAGTCCCGACACGTGAAAAATGGATCATCAGCTGATCCAGCGCGAATCGGCTGGTGATAAGCAGCTAATAATTTCAAGCCACTTAGGCATGTATGAATATGACCTGCGAGGCCTCGTTCCTCCACTCGCGTGGTATAAATCAGCAGCGAGTAGAACGAGACCCAGAGGAGCTACGGTGAACGCTGATGAGTCCCATAATTCTCCAGGCTGGGACTTCCTCCTCCGTGACCACCTGGACAACGGCCAAACCTCCACAGAGCGCCGCGTCCCCGTGCCAAACTCTAAGAGCCGGAACGTAAATTCAGCCTGTTTAAATGCCAGTTTCTTGGCCGGACACATTCACTGTAATAGCGCTTCCTCTTGGTGACCCAGATGATGCATACAAAAACAGGATTTTAAGTCAACAAAAAATCAAACTGAACCCTATTTACTTGCAGAATACACACTCCTGGTCTTATTTTTCCAAGAAAAAAACCAGTAAAGACGATAAAGTTTCTCTGAAACCTCTTTACTTTGTGTCTTGTGTACTTCAACTCTTTCTCTCCAACACTCACATTTCAGGATCCAATCAATTCATGATCTACAAATAAAAATCATTTTACAAAAGTGCAGTTACATGTTCACTTTTAAAGAAAGCACCAAAGGGAATTGCAAAAATAATGATTGTTTCCAAACACATTTCTATGAAAGGCCCATTTCTGTCACATAAGGAAAAAGAAAATTATGCATTGGTAAATCATAAAAATGTATAATGGCAGCCATAATTATCACCTTTTTTGTCTCATAATGACTTAGTATGTGATAGTTTTGACTTTTATGCTATCATTTCAACTTATGTCATAATTTTGACTTTTTATCTCAATTTAAGTCATAATTGAGATGACTTGTCATCTGCTTGTCAATTTCTGCTTTTCTCATAATTTCAACTTTTTATCATAGTGTGTATGTAATTTTCAATTAGCATGTCATAATTATGACTTGACACAATTAAAAAAAATGTATCACTTAATATTTATGTAATTTCATTTTTATCTCATAATTATTACTTAGGCCCAATCCCAATTCTATTTTATACCCCTTCCCCTTCCCCTTGAAACAGAGTGTCAAGGGGTAGGGGTGAAAATATTCCCCTAAGAATTGGGACACCGTCACACGTCATCATACGTCGTCTAGCTCCTGGGAGAGGTAGGGGAAAGGGGAAGGGCTAAGGGGTAGAATTGGGATTAGGCCTTAGTATGTCAATTCTGACTTCTTATCTCAAATTTGACATTTTTTGTCATAATTTTGACTGCCATAATCTCAATTATGACTTACGTCATAATTTCGACTTTATGACTTAGTATGTCATAATTTTGACTTTTTATCTCATAATTATGACATAGTATCTCATAATTTAATTTTTTTATCTCATAAATATGATTTACCAATGCATGTTTTTAATGTGATGGAAATAGGCTTCCGTACATCCCAACTAGTCAGCTTTGTGTGCAGTTTGACCTGGGAACAATTATATTACTGAAAAGGATAAATGATATTTAGTATAATACGAGCCTTTGTGTTTAATACAGTAAAGCCAGACATTGACCCAGTACCTAAAGAGTTATGGAAAAGAGTGTCAGTAAGTGGGAATCATGGGATATCAGCAATTAACAAACAACTCCCATCATGCATCATGCATCAAACTGACAAAATAAAAAATCCTGAAAAACACAAGATGAAGAAATCAAACAAATCTACATTACCTGAGGCCACAATCATGTACTAACTGCTGAATCAAACACAACAGTGGGGTCATTGTAGCAATGCATTATGGGTGTTTCTTCAACTATATGCAGATAAATACAATTCAATAATATTATACATTTTTATATAATCTGACAATGATTTGACAACTAGATTGGCAATAAATAAATAAATGTTTTTTGTTAATTTTACTTGGTTACACTGTATTTTAAGGTGTCCTTGTTGCAGTGAACGCAATTAATTTTTTTTATATTCTAAGACTGAAAATCTGGATCTGGGACAAGAGTAAAACAATAAAATTTATACATAAAACATTTGAAAAGTAGCAAAAAATAAGTTGAAATCTGTTCGTTTAAACCAAAATCAACCCCGGGCCATCAACGTGTCTAAAGTTGAAGAAACACCCTGTTATTGTTTGCTGGCATCTGTTATTGTACCAATTATTATTTTAAAATCTCTCTGCAGTTAAAAGGAAGCAAACACTTGAACGTGACGGTGAAAGTCACAAAGAAGCCGTGCTGCTATTTATATGTCGAACAGATGCAGTTAGCATTTAAATGACACTTCGCATTACACACTCCTCATCCCTGATGAAGCAAGCCTTAAAAACAATATAAATAGAGTCTTCTGGGTCACGGATCGTGCGCAGGTAAACTGGATTAACCACGGTAAACATCGTCCTCTGTCCGTTAGATAAACCCTCACGCGTGATGGATATTTGACAGTGTGAATAAAGAGGATAGGAATCTGCATGACTTGAAAAAAGATGCAATTAAATGTATATTAAATCCCTGCGAATCATCTGCTAAATCTTAAAAGACATATTTGAGAGTGATCTAAAGAAAACGGAGACTAAAGAAAGCAGAGGCAGCGGTGCGTGTGAAGAGCGCGTGACTGCCTGTGCATGTTTGAATTGCGGGACCGGAGACACTGAGCAGATTTAGTCAGGGAATAGATGTCTGTCCTTCAGACCACTGGATAAAACTGGTCTCAATATGAAAAGTAATAAAACGGCACTATCGCCAGATCTCTGTGCACCTCCAGTCATTCTTCACATCTCTGCTATATACAAACACATGCGATGGCTCACAATTACAGCAGAGAAGTCGTGTTGGGGCTGCTCTGAAACTCTAGCTAGAAACACTCAATTTCACACAGATAAAATCAATAAGAAACAGCATTTGCAACCCATTTAAATGCATCATTATGTGATGCACTTCTGAGAGAAACAGGATATTCAATGTAAAAAATGTTGGGTGGGACTTGATTTGATCCATCAGGAATTGATAGGTGGTTGAAAGGAAGACGGTTAAAATAAGAGGGATAGCTGCCAAAAATCATGTCTGATCTCAATCATCCTCTCCTAAACCTTCTTTCCCATCTATACTTGACTAGTTTAGTTTAATAACAGTTTAATAAAAATGATTAAAAAAAATGTATGCATAAATAACACACACACAATATATATCATCTTAATTTCATTATATTATATATTTCAGTATTTTTTCTGATTATAAAAACAATGTCAGTTAACTTGATCTCAATTAAGGTGACTGAACACATTATACTAAATACACACATATGACAATTAAAAACATTTAACACCAAATTCACTACTGTAATTTGAATATTTATACAATATTAAGTCAATATCAAAATGTTAAGTATTTATAAATCTAAATATTTTTCACGTATATATATATATATTGTGTGTGTGTATATATATATATATATATATATATATATATATTCTGAAAAAATATTTAGAATTTTTAAAAATTAATTTAAATACAATCTGCTCATTTTTAACATTTTCAGTATTTTCTGTTATAGAAACAATGTCGATATCAATTAAGGTGACTGCATCAAAACTGAACACATTACACTAAATACAACAAATAAAAAATGTTTAACTATTAATTTTGCTACAATCTAT
This sequence comes from Sinocyclocheilus rhinocerous, assembly GCF_001515625.1. NCBI lineage: Eukaryota > Metazoa > Chordata > Actinopteri > Cypriniformes > Cyprinidae > Sinocyclocheilus > Sinocyclocheilus rhinocerous. Next base: position 1,380,285 of record NW_015652301.1, on the reverse strand, counting down.
GTAATCAATGAGCAACTAAAACCATCAGAACTGCTGAAATGAATCAGACTTCCTAGTGTCACCTGGAAGACAGAAATAAAAAGCGAAAGAGAGAGGATTTCTAGGAGAGTGTTTGATTATCACCTCACGAGTCTGCGTATGCAGTATGACACAAATCCAGCGATGGAGCATTCTCTCACACTAGGCTACTTTTGCTTGCTACTCTCCCAGGATCAGGAAACAGTCCTCCACAAAATGCGCTGCACACATTTGAATATTTGGGTTAAACTGTTCTGGAATTGACTCTTTAACTTTTATAAAGAATATCTCTTTGGATTTGAGACTTTAGTCTTTGCAACTTTACAGATCTTCTTTATGCACCAAGAGCTTGTAACACTCCAAAGAGAAAGGAACAATTTAAATCGCATCATATGACCCCTTTAAACTACGAAAAGCTGAACTACTGCCACTCTACAAATGCATTACTATTAGCTAGTTTCTCTCTAACAGCAAACTACTGATCCCAACTCTGTTTGTTTGATGACAGAAGAAAAATAAATCTTATCAGAGCAGGACTAAAGGTGATGCTCTGCACTCAAAAGAAAAGTAAACCTGTTCTCCGGCTGGTCCTTTCACACCTGTCAGTGGTCAATAGCTACTCTGGGAAAAAAAGGAAAAATTAAAAAGAGAGGCCTTGACACTAATCCCCCGAGACCCAATTAAAAGGGTGACAATCACCATCACCACAGGAACCGAGAGGATGAATAGATGCCACTTTAATTGAACTAAACGTTTGCTTCAGAAGAAACCTGAGCGAGAGATTATTAACAGGTACACAAATATTTGAGAGCAAACGTGATCAGAAAACGAGCGCTCGGTCTCCCTTCCAACCTGATAGGAGGTTAATTGTGAAGATATGGTAAGAATTAAAATCATTCATGTAGCACAAAGATACACGGTAAAGGAAGCTGATTTTGCTATGTGGCTGAATCTCATGAAAAAAGTCAGTGGGTCATATTACTCTTCAAAATCCAAATAAAGAAGTACAAAAAATTATATTTTTCCTAAATAAGCCTGTTTTTCTCTCTCACTTTTTTTTTTTTGCAATGTGACATTATGACAATTACGCACATTTGACCCCTAAATTCTCTTTACTGCAATAAATGCAAAAATAAATTAATTTGTCATTACTGTAATATAAACAGTTATGCAATTTTAAGTCAATATCATATAATAAGTATGTGAAGGTAGTATTAATATTAATAATATAAAATATTATTATAATTATAATAATATATATAAATGTCATATATATATATATATATATATGAACAGTTATGCAATTTTAAGTCAATATCATATAATAAGTATGTGAAGGTAGTATTAATATTAATAATATAAAATATTATTATAATTATAATAATATATATATATATGATATATATATATATATATATGTGTGTGTGTGTGTGTGTGTGTGTGTGTGTGTCTGTCTGTCTGTCTGTCTGTCTGTCTAGTGGAGATCAAAATTAGAGAACAATCTATAAATACTTGATTTTTAAAAAATATTGTATCTTCATCACTCAAAATTTGAAGGACTATTACAGTAGCTGTAGGTATACCACTGTTCTACTAACATGTTTGACAGAATAACCAAGGCATTTCAACAAAAACCTTTTTTGTGGAAATCAGAGTGATCAAAATTAGAGAACAGTAACCACTGTAGCAAGAAAACTAAAATTTTGGAGGGTTACAGCTGTCAGAAATTAGTAGGAAGTGTAGAAGCCCTGCTTTGAATGATTTTCCAGAGATTTTCAATCTGGTTTAGATCAGGATTCTCAGCCAGCCATTTCATTATTTCAGTGTTCTTGGCTTCAAGGAACTGCTTTACCAATTTTGCAGTGTGACGGGAGCATTGTCTTGCATGAAAATTGCAGGCTGATTGGGAGATGCTTGCAGGAAGGAACCGCATGTTGCTGAAGGAGGTTCTGATAAACATTTGCATTCACTCTGCCATGTATCTGTATAAGAAGCCCAACCCCTGCTGCAGAAAACATCCCCCAAACCATCACACTCCCTCCTCCAACTTTCACTGACTTCTTTACACACTCGGGCTTCAGTCTTTCCCCAGTTTGATGCTGAACATAATGTTTCCCATCAGACCCAAATAAATTAAACTTGCTCTCATCACTAAAGTGAACTTTGGATCAGTTCCCCTCTCTCCACACAACATGCTCCTCAGCAAAGGTGAGTCTAGCCTTTTGATTCTCTCTGCTGATGAGAGGCTTCATCACTGCAGAGTGTGCTTTCAGTCCGACTTCTCTTAAACGGATCGAGACAGATCCGTACTTCAGCTTCAGCACTGAACTGGCGAGCAATTCCAGCTGCAGTGTTGAACCCGATTCCCCATTGAGAGTCTCCGCATTATCCTGTCATGGACCGCCAGCCTTTTGGGAGGACTTGAATGAATTAGTGTCATTGTAAAGCTGCAATATTCTAGAAATCACAGAGTTGGAATGACAAACTTCTCTTGCAGTGGCTGAAAGGCTCGTCCCTTTAGCCTGGATAACCTCCTGTCGCAGGCTTCCAGTCACCTTAGAGCGGCCTGCCATCTAGCAATCTCAGTGAAAATGGGAGGAATTAATGAAAAATATATAAAATATAATACATATAT
>NW_015652301.1:1363746-1373123 GCF_001515625.1 Sinocyclocheilus rhinocerous | reverse complement strand
ATATATATAAGATTTGAATTTAGGAAGCCACAGATTTCTGATCTAAACAGATCAAAGACAGATGGCTTGTTTTATGGAGACTCCTGCCGTTTCCTGCAGCAGAAAATAAGACACAATGTATTTTTCGTGTTTCTTCTGCTTTTTTTTTTCTAAACTCTCTCCTGTTGAGAGCCACACCAGCTTCTCGCACAGCCAAATGTTAATTAGTATTGTGCTTAATCCGATACTGGAGACCCCCAAACTGTCAGGTCATATTATAAACAATCGGCCTCAGCGTTAGAGCAAATGACATGTTGTGGCGCTATCTCTCCCCACAAAACGCTCCCAAGGTACTAATTGGCCTATTTATATATATATATAAGATTCGAATTTAGGAAGCCACAGATTTCTGATCTAAACAGATCAAAGACAGATGGCTTGTTTTATGGAGTCTCCTGCCTTTTCCTGCAGCAGAAAATAAGACACAATGTATTTTTCGTGTTTCTTCTGCTTGATTTTTCTAAACTCTCTCCTGTTGAGAGCCACACCAGCTTCTCGCACAGCCAAATGTTAATTAGTATTGTGCTTAATCCGATACTGGAGAGCCCCAAACTGTCAGGTCATATTATAAACAATCGGCCTCAGCGTTAGAGCAAATGACATGTTGTGGCGCTATCTCTCCCCGCAAAACGCTCCCAAGGTACTAATTGGCCTATTTTATGCTCTCTCTTTGAATTGCCATTTCTCTCTTAGTTTGGGGTATTAGTCTTGACAACCATCGATCTGTAATGTGCAGCATTCTACTGTATATATTTTCCAAGAAAAATAGCAATGAAGGCAACGAATGAATTAATTCCTCCCGCTCTGACGTAGCGACTGTAACTCTGTAGGCGAGTGGCTTTTGTTTGCGAGCGAATGAAGGATTGCGTGAATCTCCAGAGGAGAATGAAAGTTCAAACACTTTGCCAGCAGCAAAGTAAGTGTAACTTTTCTCCTCTTAAATTATTTAAGATTAGCAACATCATCTTATCAATCTATCGATCTCTCGGCAGAAAGATGAAAATGGAAAAATAATGAGGGAGATGAATGCCACGTAAAGAACATCAATGTGCAAAATTTAATTATCTGCTTAAAAAAAACTGTTGGCTGTTTTCTAAAACAAAAAGAAGCGGTTAATATTTTTTCCTTCTCTGCATATTTTAATTACCAGATCAATCATAACTACGTATGGTGCGCCGCTTGCGAGAGAGAGAGGAGAAAATTGCAAGTCTAAATGAAAAACAATAGATTTACTTTAAAGTCGGAGCTCTTTTGAAGTCTAAATTAAAATTTCAGGTACCTTTAGGAGAGGCAGCTTCACAAAGTTATGATATTCAATTAGTGTGTTTAGATTCCACTGAAATTACACTTCAGAGCTCGACACCATGTTCAATGAAAACTCTGGAGATTCCAGACTTCTGTTGCCCTAAACAGACAGTGGGAGTTTAAATCGACGCAGGAGCTTTTGGAAGTCTGGGAGAGAAAAATAATGGATCCTTAAGCCAGATTAAATTCTCTGTGATGCACAGACTATTGTTCAATCAGATTTACAATATCTGCTGCTGCCTTCAAGATATTAAGTGCACATGAACACCACAATTGTGCTGCATAGAAAGATGAAAATGGAAAAATAATGAGGGAGATGAATGCCACGTAAAGAACATCAATGTGCAAAATTTAATTATCTGCTTAAAAAAAACTGTTGGCTGTTTTCTAAAACAAAAAGAAGCGGTTAATATTTTTTCCTTCTCTGCATATTTTAATTACCAGATCAATCATAACTACGTATGGTGCGCCGCTTGCGAGAGAGAGAGGAGAAAATTGCAAGTCTAAATGAAAAACAATAGATTTACTTTAAAGTCGGAGCTCTTTTGAAGTCTAAATTAAAATTTCAGGTACCTTTAGGAGAGGCAGCTTCACAAAGTTATGATATTCAATTAGTGTGTTTAGATTCCACTGAAATTACACTTCAGAGCTCGACACCATGTTCAATGAAAACTCTGGAGATTCCAGACTTCTGTTGCCCTAAACAGACAGTGGGAGTTTAAACCGACGCAGGAGCTTTTGGAAGTCTGGGAGAGAAAAATAATGGATCCTTAAGCCAGATGAAATTCTCTGTGATGCACAGACTATTGTTCAATCAGACTTACAATATCTGCTGCTGCCTTCAAGATATTAAGTGCACATGAACACCACAACTGTGCTGCATTTACCAGTGGGAAAGTGTGTCAGTTAAAGAATCATACTTTATTTTATATGCATTTTGTGTCCTGTTGATGAATAGTGAGATGCATATGCAATGCAAAATTATGATTTCTGAATTCCTAAGAAAGCTTCCCAGAAGGAAACTGATTTTTCTATATGGATGAATCTCATGAAACCTGTCAAAAACATATTTGGGTCATGTATCACCGCAAAATCAAAATAAAGAAATAAGAAATTACATTTCTCATAAAGACAATGAAGCCTGTTTTTTTTTGCTACGTTATATTATTTCTTAAAATTAACCCCCAAACAAACAAACAAACAAATATAAGTCATTTAATAATAATAATAATTTCTCATTGCTGTAATGCAAATATTTTAAGTACTTATAAATTATGGAAGTATGTGTTGTACTGCCTTTTTCTGATCTAAATAAAACAATTTTTTTTTAAAGTAAACAAATATATATTTAAAATTAAATTATAAATAAAATGAAAGTATACATCATAAAAATAATACAAAAAAATTATAAATAAATAAAATGCATTCATTTATGAAAATTCTGAAAATAGAAGAACTATAATTCCTTACTTCACTCTATGTCACGTCTGGTTGGAATTTTGTTCATGTTCTAAATTCAAGTAATTACTTTTATTGTGTAATTCGTCATAGTTTTGTTCACAGTTTTGTTACGTGATCTGTTTCATGCTTATTTCTGTCTTCTGGTTCTGGTTCACATTCATTGTTTTGTTATCTTGTTTTTTTTCTTGTTTGGTATTTTTTGTCATAGTCTTGTATTTAAGTATGTTTTGAAGTATGTTATGCTGTTACACTGGTTTATGTTTTTGTTTTATGTCTTGAAACACAGAAGAAGATATTTTGAAGAATGTGGGTAGCCAAACAGTTGATGGTAGCCATTGACTTCCATAGTATTTTTTTCATACTATGGAAGTCAATGGCTGCCGTCAACTGTTTAGTTACCAACATTCTTCAAAATACCTTCTTTGGTGCCCAACAGAAGAAAGAAACTCAAACAGTTTGGAACAACTTAAGGGTGAGGAAATGACAAAAATTGTCATTTTGGGGTGAACTATCTCCTTAAATTCATAGTTTGTGTTTATGTTTTTGGATCATTGTTGACTTGTGCCTTCATCCCCGTCTGGTTTAGGCCAGCAACGTTACACTCCGACATTTAAAAGAAACAAAAAGGACATGTTTTCATGAGATTCACCCAAATTGATTTCTACAACATCGCTCAAATGGCAATTGCTTTGAAATTGCAATTTCCATATTTTCCCTGGAAGACCTAAACACAGCATATGCAGATGACATGTAAAAGTACAACAGCCATACATCGCTTTACACACGCGCCGCTGCACATTCCTACAGATGAATAAGCTCTGCTCTTGGTTTCAAGGCTGATCGAAGACGCCATTTATCTCCGCCAGCCACATACGAGCAAATGGTCACTACTATACACAAATCCTCCACTCACACGTTCACTTCACACTTCTGAACGGTCCACGTCACCGTCAGCTGTCGTTGTTTTTTGTGTGTTTGGACGTGTTGTTTGAGAGCGTGTAGCTCTAAGCGGCAAATTTGGTTTGACTGAGCTGAAGGCGCTCTGCAAACACATGCCGCTATCTGACTCAGCTCCTGCGTTCTGTCGGAGCAGATAGCGCGTTCGCGTCCTCCCCCCGCCTCACGTCTCAGCGGCTCCCGGTTTGTGTGAAAGAGAGCTGATGTTTATTTCTTCTGGCATGTCCTCGGCCGGCGCTCCGCCACCCATTTCGCATGTTTTTATTGGCTAATTTGAGTGCGTTCGTGCCAGCGAGCAGCGGCTCACTCCTCGACATCCGCGAGCGCGTATCACAGGCCGAGAGAATCTGGCCTCATTTCTACACGTCGTATGTTTTGCCGCTCATAAACAAACAAAACAGCAAGGCCGGGGATTCTGGGTCATCGTCTACTCTGCCAGCTTTGACCGTTTACATACGGTCACATTTTTATATCCGCTCTCCATATATAGAACATCTGTTTGGAGGAATAAAATGACTCTAAATACAATCAATAGTTTACTTTCTCATCACTGTAATGAATGAATGAATGAATGAATAAATAAACAAACAGCTCAAAGACTGAAGCTATTTTAGTACGCACCCCACATCAGGTCCAGACATCTGTCATTACTAGGGTTGGGTACCGAACTCGGTACTTTTAAGGGTACCGACCGAATTGCGGTACTCTTTCAGGAGGATTGCATATAAGGTCTCCCTCCTTACCCATCAGTGAATCCATGGTGATGCCCCACCCTATCTCAAGGAACTCCTCACCCCACAAACCTCTACTCGTACCCTCCGTTCTGCTTCAGCATATCTCCTGAAACCCCCCCCGGGACCAAGCTCTGTACTCTGGGAGATCGGGCTTTCTGCTCAGCTGCTCCGAGCTCCACAGACTGTGGATGCTTTTAAATGCAGCCTCAAAATCGTTTTAGCAGAGCTTTTGATTGATTTATAACATTTCTTTGGTCGTTTTGATTTTAATTTGTAGCACTTTGTGATTCTGTTTGAATATAAATGCATTATTAATAGCATTTATTATTATTATTATAAATAAATAAATAAATGAAAATTTCGCACATTTAACTCTCAAATTTTATGAAGAATTTTTTTTTTTAAATAAATAAATGAAACTGAAATGCAATAAATGAATGAATGAATAAAACAAAAAAGGCACAATTCTGTATATTGTAAAAAAAAAAAAAAATGAAACAGTATGCAGAGGTAAACAATTCAAATTGTAGCATGCATATTGTTGTCACATGACCTCAAAATGCTTAAAAGTACACTGCGCAGTATACACTGTATATTGCTGCCTACTAAAAAAATAGCATATGAAACAGCACGCAACAAAAACATTTCAAACTGTTCTAGCTAGTCTCGATTTTTGTCACATTATGACATTATGTTGCCAGCTTGAGCGACTGCCATTCAAAAGCTTGTGCAACATTCAGAACTGAATTGAGAATGTCTTTTCTACTTCCTTACTTCCTTACATTTACATCTGAATTGCAATTCTGCATCCTGTTTGCTTGGTTCAATTCAAAATCACTTAGATTTCAGGAATTTAACTGGAATTGAATTTGAGGCAGCAAACAGGATGAAGAGCTGAATGTTTAATTCAAATGTGAATGCAAGGAAGTACAATTACTGTAAAATGAACTGAAATTTAAGGAGATTCACATACTGTAACTGACTTTTAACTAGAAAAATAGAGTTTGTCAAGATAGATTTTGAAAGTTGACTTGACAAAAACATGAGTTTCAAAGTTTTGAATGTTTATAGGCCTGACAGACACACAAAATTATAGATAGACAGAACGATGGAAGGACGGATGGAAAGAATGATGGATGGATGATTGGATGGATGGAACGATGGAAAGATATACTGTATATATATATATATATATATATATGAATGAAAGGATAGAATGACAGACAGAATGACAGATAGACAGAACAATGGATGGAAGGATAGATAGATGGATGAATGGCTGGATGGATGGATAGAAAGATAGAAAGAATGACAGACAGAATGATGGATGGATGACATACCTTTTGTGGATCATTGCAGTTCAGTAAATTCCTCTTCCTGTAATTTGAATTCAAACTACAACCCAAACTTCCTGTGAGTTGTGACCAGTTCAGTTCAAATTCACACTCATTCATTGAAAGAGAACCAATTCTTACATTCTGAATTTTGCACAAACCCACTGTCCAGAAATCGAGCACATGAATTTTGATTTTAAATTGATTTTAAAAACAATTTCATGTAAAAAAATATAAAAAATAAATAAAAAAAAATGTCTTTTGCAATCTGGATCAAAAATGAGTCCAAAAAGATGTTAACATGAAATCACTTCTGTTGCTTTCATCATGCTAGAAGCAGAAGGTCAAGTCAAGTGCACTGCATTGTGGGATACAGCTGAATACTGCACATTTTGGCAAGCAGTGAGGAACCAAAATAACGTGGGTATTTCCTCCAGGTGTGTGAAATCTAAAGACAAAGAGATGCTGCAGATGCTCTTTAAAGGTGCGTCGTACGCCTGACCCTATTTCTGTGACACCAGAGCGATGGCTGTTTTGTCTGCGACTGTGTGTGTGTGTGTGACGCTGATGCTGCGTCCGCAAACACGTCTAACATTTGCACAGCGGTGGCATCACTCGGGCGTAGCTTCTCTTGAGGTCGAGACCTCATGCTGTCAGGACTGTAAAAATTAAACCCTCCGCTGACGACACCCTGCAAAATGTGCTGAAGCGCATCAATTCCACCTGGCTACAGTGAGAGAGACCTATTTATAAAACACACACACACACATGAACATGAACACACTGTCTGTAGAAACGCCACTCTAAATGACAAATGTCTTGTCCATACACATGCAGACAAGGCATTAGTTTTAGCAGCATAACAAACCAGCGCTCAGCGGCGAGGGCCGACGCGTGCTAAACAGCTGTAGTGCTACAGAATCTCACAGGAGGAGATCTCCAATCTAACACACACACACACGCTTACAGCCAAAAAAAAAAAAAAAAAAAGTAAAAAATATAACAATTAAATAGCAAATATGCATCACTATTTATCTGTGTTATTTTAGTATCTTTGATATATTATTATAGTTTTTTAATAAATATAAAAATATATATTTTTTTGTTTAATTTTAAAGTTTTGTGTATTTATTACTTTTATGATTTGTTTTGTAATATGTCTATTTAGTTTTTATTCATTTTTATTTTAGTTTTGGTTATTTTAGTACATAAAGTTAAACTGAAAAAAATAGAAATATTGCCTTGGCAACTAGTTGAAAAAAGTTTTTATATATATTAAAGTTTTTTTTTACAGTTTTAGTTAACTGTAATAACCCTGCTATTACCTGCTATTATCAAAATTGCAAGAAATAAAGGCTTGAAATATTTCACTCTATGTGTAATGAATCTATATAATATATGGGTTTCACTTTCTGAAATGAGTGACAAAAAATATTGACTTTTACATGATATTCAAATATTTTGAGATGTACCTGTATATATATATATATATACAGATTGTACATATATTGTATTGTAAAAATACAGGTTTGATCTTTAATTTCACTATTGAGTATTTTGAGAAGCAGAAATAAATGAAACAAAACAAAATAAACTAAAATAAATAAGTGAGCACACTTTTGTTTTTTTGTCACTGATAAGTGGCATCTGTGTTCCTCACTCCTGAAAAGCACCAGCCGCTGCTGTTGTTCATCTGATGTCCCACATTCTCAACTCGCTGCGTGGACATTTTGTCACTAATGCAAAACAGCAAGCAGTTCGATGCATGTTTACTGTGTTTTACTGGCTCTGAAGTCTCCGTGTAGAATTCAGACCAGACCACTTTTTCACTGGAGGAAGCGTTATTATGGACAGAGGACTCATATTTTGGCCAGAACCAACAGTTTGAAGTTAAAACATCTTAATGCTGAATTTGTTTCTTACAAACACGGAGCTTTTCACTTCACAAGACATTAACTGATGGACTGGAGTGGTGTGGATTATTTTTGGATTACTGTGATGTTCTTATCAGCTGTTTGGACTCTCATTCTGACGGCACCCATTCACTGCAGAGGATCCATTGGTGAGCAAGTGATGCAATGCTACATTTCTCCAAATCTGATGAAGAAACAAACTCATCCACATCTTTGATGGCCTGAGGGTGAGTAAAAAGTTATGTACACTATATCAGTACATTGTAAATAGATCATGATAAAAACAGTGAATTACCTGAGACCTGGTGACAAAAACACATGAATTTTCATGTTTGACTGAACTACGCCTTTAAAGTGTAATGCAATAAATGCAGTAGATTATGCAGGCTAAAGCTCACACTTCTGTGAACCGCACATGTGAACTCTCTCCCACACGGGCACAAGAGAGTGTGAGAAAAGAGAGAGAGACAAAGAGAAAAGCAGCAGAGATCACACCCCGCTAGCACATGCCGGACACAGGTGATAAAGTCAGGGAGGAGAGGAGAGTCCCGGTTTCAGGCCTGCTGCAACCTATTTCTATCAGCTCTGTGGGCTGCGGCCACCGGCGTGACAGGAATACCTAATGGAGCTGCAGCTCGTGAACCTGCTAGTGTGGTTCAGCCTGTGACAGCCGTAGTCATTAGCACATTAGAATGTGTTCTAGGACTAAACAGGGACATTGAGGTAGGATGAAAGTTGTAGAATACAGAACTAATTTTTACATTTTCTGAAGAGAGCGTGAGGTGTTTGCCCGAGCAAAACTCGACGCTACGACGCTAGGGTGTTCTTTAATTGCATCGCTAAGGTGTTTTGGGTGGTTTCTAGTCGGGTGACCCAAATCAAAAGAGCCCATCCTAAAGTCTCTATGATAGTTGAGTCTCTAGAAAGGACTTGAGGCCTCAATGTAATAAAAACAGCTGATTTGAGGTAACATTTATATACTGTATGTAGTACAAACGGTGCAGGATGAGCTAAGGATTTAATACTTGGGCTTATATGGGCAGTCTTGTTATTGTTACCTAAACTATTAAAAATCATTTTTGTTATTGTAATAAAGCTTCAATAAAATAAAATATAAATATTAGATGAAACATGTTTAAGTTGTAACACTAAAATGACTAAAACAAAAATAAAAATAAAGATAAATAGAAATAAAAAATGGGGGAAAAAATGAAAAAAGGTACAACAAATTTACTAAAACTTACATTCAAAATAAAAAGCTAATTCAAAATTAATAAACACACATAGTATATATAATATTACAGTATTATATTATCATATTGTTAACTAAAACCATTAAAAATCATTTTCATTATTGAAAATTGAAACAGTTTAATTAAAAATGTTGCCAAAAAACAAAAACAAGTTTATGTTGAAATACTGAAAAAAAATAAAGCTAAATAAAAATAAAAATAAGCTAAAAACTAAAAAAAAGAAGAAAGTACAACAAAATTACTAAAACTAACTCAAATTAAAATTTACCAAAATAGAAGTATATATTATATAAACTTATAAAGTATAAATTATACTAATATAACAGTGCATAGGGGTTTGTTCTAATTTAATCAGAAATATAAGCAATAACAGTAATTCTT
>NW_015652301.1:1351622-1362635 GCF_001515625.1 Sinocyclocheilus rhinocerous | reverse complement strand
ATAACCAAAATATAAAAATAAAATCTAAACGGAAAAATAAATACCTAATAAAATAAAATAAATACATATAGTATATATACCATTATATATTAAAGTATATATTATACAAACTTATAAAGTATAAATTATACTAAAATAACAGGGTTTTTTTTTTCCAAACCTAATCAGTAACAGTAATTCTTGCTTTAGCAAACAGCGCTAAAAAGGACAGGTCTATTGACGGTCACACCATCTGAAAAGTAAAACAGCATCTTTAACATCAGCATGCTAAACTTTGAACAAAGGACTTTCTAAATGTTAGTATGCATCATTTGAAGTGCTGTTTAAGACCTCCTGAATGAGTCTGGGAACTGAATTGCAGTTTAAATCTAACATAGAGAGCTTTTTACGAGATTCCCTAGTTAATATTTGACATAGTCATATTAACGAGTCCGTCGAATAGCTCAGCAGTAACTGTTTAAACTGTGCCATGATTTGAAATTAAACCTTGAAAGGCTTTCGCTAACGTTTCGATGAGACGCGTGTGTGTGAGTTCACTTAGCAACTCAATAAAATTAAGACAATGCCCGAAGAAACACACACACACACACACACACACACACACACCTGAAAATGATCCAAACGGACTCATTCACCTCACACACACCGAAGCCGTTCCAAAATCTAGCGAGCTCCCTACCTAGACAGCATCATAGAAACGTTTCAGAACAGAACTTGTAGTTTTAGAAAGCGTGTGTGAGACGCGCTCCATCAGCACGCTCACTTCGGCTATGGCAGTGCATTAGGCCCTCATGACAATTAGCCTGGGAAAAGGTTTACGACCGCCAGGCCCACAGGAGCGTACAAATCGGCACAGCCGGAGGCAGCCTCTAGAACAGGAAGGTAATTACAGCTCTTCTCATCATAACGCTGAGAGGAAGCAAGCCACATAACGCACTCTTCTCTTACATACTGCTATAATTAATTATCGTGCCTTTACTCTTTGATTTATTCCACGATTCATAACATATTTATACATTCAAGATGAATTATAATTTCCTTCAGGAATTAATCAAAAACCAGAGGAAGGACCGGCTCTACGTGTTGTCGCTGGATCAAAGAAGAAGCGACTTACCTTGCTGTGGATATTCAGGCCACACCGCAAGGTCAGCCGAGCTTACAGGCCCCAACGAACAACGGACCGAGTATCATGATTTATGATACTGTATAAATTATAGTTAGTGAGACCGTCTAGGACTAGGATATGTCTTAGTATTTATTTACAAACTGAGATTCAGCATAAAATCAGCATGAAATGACATTAAAATCTTGTAATGTGTCATTTTTGAATGAAAAAGATTTTTAAATGAGAAAAAAAGGAGGGTGGGACTTCATTTCAGTCATTGTGATTTGATTGGGTCGCAAAATGTGCACAATGATATCATTAATATTTTTCCTAGTTAAAGGCCAGAGCAAGATTCTATTTTATTCTGATTAAAAGACTTTTCATTTTGAAATATTGTGCACTGATGAATTGTTCACAATAAGACCAGGAACATAAAGAAGATTATTAAAATTATTTAATTTGGTGTGTAAAAGGCTGCATTTATTTAATTAAAAATACAGTAAAAATAGTAATATTGTGAAATATTATTGCTATTTAAAACAACTCTTTTCGATTTGAATATATAATAAAATGTAATTTATGTCTGTGATCAAAGTTGTATTTTCAGCATCATTACTCCAGTCTTCAGTGTCACATGATCCTTCAGAAATCATTTTCATATGCTGATTTGCTGCTCAAGAAACATTTCTTGTTATCGTCAATGTCAAAAACAGTTGTGCTGCTTCATATTTTTGTGGAAACGTGAATCTTTGATGAATACAAAGTTCAAAAGAACAGCATTTATTTATTACTTGAAAGAGATTTTTTTTTGTGTGTAACATTATAAATGCCTTTACAGTCACTTTTGATCAATGCATCCTTGCTGAATAAAAGTATTATTATTTCTTTAAAAACAACAAAAAACGAACTTTTGAACAGTAGTGTATATATGAGTACAATAAACTGCATTCATTTCCATTTCTGAAATGGTTCTGTCCGAGCGAAGCACCAGCAATTGAGCACACAACAATTGAACACGCAACATATCTGAATCACATTCTTGTTTCTCTTCCTGAAAACTTCCTGTCACTCTATGCTACATGCATGTCAAATAAAGAGAGTCAAACGCCCAGAAATGCAATAACGTGCACAATATAAGCTATAAAACATGTCTAACGTGTCCTTTTGCTTTTCTGCGCATCACCGAAACAAATGCATCCAGAAGTAAATCCACTAGAAGGAAAGGACCTCGACTGCACTAATGTGAGCACGTGTGCAGAAAACCCATCCACTCCACAGATTAATAATTTAGAGCTGAGTGTCTTAAACGTTCTTCTGAAGCACCCGAGACCCTCCTGCCCCAGAAAACAGGTGTCTGACTGCGAATCCCCACAAGCTGAGCGAGATGAATAGCGGGTCTGGTTTGGGTTGTGTAGTCAGCTGGATTGCGTCTGATAATGGCGGGTGAAGATTTCTGGGTCGCAGGGGTTAATGGCACGAAACAGAACCCAGTTGCTAATTACATGTTCCGAACTATTTATCAGATTCTCCATCTGCACAGCACCACGACTCTCATTGTGCACGCTAAATTACTCCTCGGATTATCTTTGTAAAGCAAGTTTTCATAATTAGGGCCCTGCGTGGATGTTTTCTCTCTGCGAGCGCCAACAGACACTGAGAGAAAATTAGCTGACTGGTTAATTCGGGCCTGACATCTTAAACCAGCGACTCGAAAGCATCTGCTCCTGGTCAAAACATCCTAAAAGAAAGTGAACCAGATTCCTGCTAAATACCCCAAATAGATCCCTATCATAAGATCACAGATCTAATATGATATTGTAGGAATATTATATTGGAGCAAATCAAAAGGGACAGTTTAAGGGTTAGTTTAACCAAAAATTAAAATTGTTAATAAAAAAGCCATAAACTACCATGAAAGTAGTCCATTAGACTCCGTAAGTGATATATAACCTGAATTTTCATTTCTGGATAAAATATTTCTTTAAATGACAGGAGTTTTAAAATCCCCCAAAAATGTTTAACCCTATGAAGCCTACTGAGGCAAATTTCTAAGGCCTCTAAATGACCACAACTTCGCTGTCCACAATCTACTACAAGCCTTCTGTCGTCTGATTGAGAGTTTAGACTTTATCAAGTTAAAGGTCTTTTGGTATAATTGTACAAATGTCCTCCTTCAGCTCGTGCTTCACGTGTCTTTTTGCTGTCAGATCTTTACTGATTTTTATAATGTGACCGTAAGAATCATTTTTATATTGTTAGTAATATTTCAAGATGAACACTTACTGGACTGAAGCAGGTTTACTTGATTATCCATCTATAATTTGTCAGAAAAATCATGCAAGTATCAAATATGATCTTCAGGCTTTTGAGGAACTTTTATTTGTTCATCTTTGTATAATCATTGCATTGCATTGCATTATATGTTTTGATCATCAAACTAAGCATTTAAATATCATCTTACTAGGACATATTATTGGGAGATATAGAGGGATGACTGATATTTATATGCATTTTATGCAAGTAGTCTGTTATATTGTTATAAAGATCTCATTGAATTGCACTTTTTGGCCATATAAATATCAGCATCTGCACCAAATTGCATATTTTTGAATAAAACTGAAGCATTTTTTCTTTCATATTCTCACTATATGAGCCACAAAAGCCTGAAAGATCAAATATAATACTCAACAAAAAACACATATGCTTTGTTTAAAGCTTCAATATACTGTTCTTTTTTTAAAAAAAGTAAATTTTTCATTATTATTCGACTATTATTTCTTATGTCAGGCTTTAAACGGTTAATTTCCCTATGGCATCCTAAAGGTGCTTTATTAGTCCAATCGGCAGTGATTTACTCTTTGTTTGACTAGGGCCTCTTTTTCATGTGCTTGGCAAAAGTTTGAAACCATTTTCCCATCTTAAGGTGAGCGCTGTGTGGCGTAACACTTCTCAAATGGAGAAAAAGGCTGGAACACCTCTCCGATATCAGACCCAGCGGTGCGGCCGACTCTATTAAGACACACACGCCGTCGGACGCAAGCCTCCTCGCAGTAAATTTTATTAAAATTACCTACATTATAAGACACTCTTCATTATAAAACCAAAAAGTGCTGCTGGTCTCCCAGGGCCTTTGGATTAATAAGGACAGCGATGTATTTTAAGCCGTAAACTCGACTTCTTACTGTCCTTAATCTCCTTTCCACTTCACAGGCCAAATTAACACCTCTCCCCGGCTCTGACGGGACCTCATTAGCTCACTTCCACTCCGAAAGAGAAAAGAACAGGAAAGAAGAAGAGAAGACGACGATGAAGAAGGAGGAGGAGGAGGAGGAGGGAGACGACCAATGACAGCCACCAGCTCGGGGATTAACCCTTTCACGCGACCAACGCTTCGGGAATCTAGGTCGACGCGCGTTTCTAATCAGCCGCCTGGTTAACGATAATTAGCAGGCGCGGCAGGAGGGGAGGAGAGGGAGGGACGCGCAGAAATGAAACAGAAAAAGAAAAGAGAAACCTGTCATGGCACAAACACTTCAAAGCAGACGACTTCTCTTTTAAAAGTGGCACAATAAGGGTCCAAGAACCACCGGGGACCTCGAGAAAGCACGGCGCTGAAGAAGGGAGGAGAACGAGGGCCGAAGAGACCTAAAACACACACACACACACGCTTCAGAGGGACCCAGAACACGCAAACACACTCCACCTACATAACGCTGCAAGCTCGCGTAGTTTACTCTCACTGTTAAACTTCTCCAGCAGTAAGTGGTCCCTGTGAAGTTTACCCATCATGCATCTCTCAGTCAGGGCTGCTCTAGATCTACAAATTATAAAATGCATAGGTCGTTCCAGTCGTGCAAAAACCTAGTATTGTAATAATTATGACACCTGTTCACCAGCAACATCACTGCACAGCAGCCAAAAAAAACAACAACAATTAACCTCTATGTCAGGATCTAAATGCCAAAATAAAATAAAATAAAATAAAATAAAATAAAATAAAATAAAATAAAATAAAATAAAATAAAATAAAATAAAATAAAATAAAATAAAATAAAATAAAATAAAATAAAATAAAATAAAATAAAATAAAATAAAATAAAATAAAATAAAATAAAATAAAATAAAATAAAATAAAATAAAATAAAATAAAATAAAATAAAATAAAATAATCTTAAAAGGTTATAAAAATGTGTCTATAACATTTTTATTATATATGAACCATTTTAAAAAAAGCAATAAGGGACTCAAGGCACTCATGCTATATTGTGAGTATATTCGTCATCATGTTGTAAAGGTTCCCACACCATATAAAGAATGAATAACTATGACTTTTCCAGTTGTTCATGATCACAGGATATGATTTTTTTTAAAGATTGCATTCATAAAAATTGCACAAAATATTTAAGAGCGGTTCACAGCTAGAAAAAAAATATATAATTTAACACGATTAAATTAAAAAATAATAATTTATATGAGTTCCAATGAGTTTTCCAGTTGTGATTAAAGTATAAGATTTTTTTTTTTAATCCTTTTGCATAAGTGCATTATGCTTATGAAATATTTTGAAGTAGTGAAAAACAAAAAATAAAATACAATTTAAAAAATAAATAAAAGCTAACTTGTTTTTTACTATAAATTTTATATTCACTTTTTTTGAGATTTAAAAAATTCCTTGATATTTCTAGGATTTCCATTAACCGTGGGAACCCTGATTGTACTTATTAATGCCCTTATGCTATGACTACATTCACCGTATAGCACAGCAACAAGTCTTATTGCTTAAATCAATGTAAAAGCCTGTTTGCAACTCACTTTACTTTCATAATCAGACACATTTCCGAGTAAAAACAAGATGTAAAAAAAAAAAAAGTGAATAAAGGCCAAGACTTTATCCACTGTGAATAGATCATGAAAACATGCATAGCAGGTTTAATGGGACAGACATTTGAAGTTTCCTCTATCGCTCACTTAAGCACTGAGGTTTGTTACCACCGCAGCGCACGTTAAGTATGTTCAACAGGACCTCACACTCACAACGAGCTCTACGCTCAGAAAATCTTGATGAAATTCAATCACAAGTGGCCACTGGAGACAGATCCGAGCATGTCAATAACAGACATGAGCGGCGATATGTCACGACTAACCACTTGTGATTGGATGATAAAGGGATAGTTCATAATTTTCTCATTCTCAAGTTGTTTCAAACCTGCATGAGTTTCTTTCTTCTGTTGAGCACAAAAGAAAATATTTTGAAGAATGTGGCTAACCAAAAAGCTTCTGGTCCCCATTGATTTCCATAGTATTTTTTCTATTGAAGTCAATGGCTACCGTTAACTTTTTGATTACCAACATTCTTCAAAATATCTTCTTTTATGTTCAACAGAAGAAAGAAACTCATACAAGTTTGGAACAACTTGTATGGTTCATTTTTGGGTAAACTATCCCTTTAATATCAGGCCTAAAACACTTTTTCATGAAAATGCCATTGCATTCCCGCACAACAGAACATCATGTGGCCAGCTGGACTCTGTGACAGCAGTGAATCACTCCTGATGAGACGGGAAACCTGCGCAATCATTCAGTATGCCGGAGCTTTCTGGACCACAGACGAGGATCGCAAATATGATTTATGATCTGCTGTTTAATGGCTCGAACACTGGCTTTGAGAGGAGATCAGATGACTTTCTCGACAGGAGCATGTCAGGGTAGGAACAGGGAGTGCACCATTACAACAGCATGACAGAGAGAGTGAGAGAGGCCTCCAGTACTCCTGCGTCTTAATGGAGGAGAGATGCTACTTAAGTCTGACGGGAAAATGATACCAGTCAATAGAGCGAAGGGCGGTGGGGGGCACAGATACGGATGACGTGATGCTGAGAGAGTTTTGATCCCTGGGAAAGGCAGCAAACGGCTACATAAAACATAGAAACAATGACGGATGCCTAAATGCAATCAACTGATTTGGATGTTATTTCATGTATTAATATACAAATATCTCCAGCATGAACAGATATGAGAGCTGCAATGTTTTTGAGGTGGATATGATGTTGTCTGCATTAAACGGGGAGTGCTGACTGACCTGAGCTTGGAAACTCTTGAGGACGGGCGAAACCATCTCCAACACCTCCTAAACACAGAGAACAAAACTGATGAATCCTAATAATAATAATAATAATAATAATAATATTATTAATAAAAGTCACAATGCAAAAGATTCTAATCATCATAAAATAGGTTATATTTTATTTATGCAAAATATATTTAAATATAATTTTTGCTCTTGATTTTGGGGTGAAGAATGACCTTTTACTTTCTTTTCTTTTTTGGAGTCAAATGGCATTTCACAGTTAAGAAAATGCAATTCCCTATACTTCTATTCCCAACATTTGGTGCATCTAACAAATTCTAAGCTAAAACTAATAAAATAAAACATAATAAAAACAATATAAAATGTGAAACAACAACATATAATAAAATAACAATATGATAAAATATAAAGTAATATATAAAAATAAAATCTAATTCAAAATATGAAAAAAAACATTGGTGTACAGCTTCAGTTGTCTATGGATCAAATCATTTCACCATGACTTGTAAACGTTAAAAAATATCATGATAAACGTTAAAAAATGCTTAACCTTGAACAATATACATGTTAACAATGAGACTAGTATGACAGAGACACTCACTGACTTTGTCACTACAAACTTGTATGCAGTATTTCAAGAGAAAACTCACATTGAATTACATTGGTAACAAATAACCAGAAGTTCATCCACCTAAAACAGTAGTCCTACTACTAAAAGGCATGATAATTCAGCTCAAATAACATTAAACAACTAATCTATCAAATGTATGAGTTCTGCTTTTAAATCAGTTTTCCCCCATAGACGTCCATTGTATATGCATTAGTATTGTAAATCAAAATAAAAAAGAAGATTGTCTGTGGTAATCAATACGTCTCATACAGTATGTTGTTAAAAAATGTTGTAATGAACCGAGAACCTTTGGCTGAAGACAATAACAACTTCTCCATTAACTAGGGTGACCATACGTGCCATTTTCCCAGGACGTCCTGGCCAGGATTTCTATATTGCCTAAAATATCTAGGTTTTGGCTTTGTTTGCGTGTGCAGACCGATCGGTGTATGACATCAAAGTACCATACAGACCATGCTTTCGAAACGCTCTCGAGGTACTTTGATGTCAAACACTGATAGGTCTGAGCCGCACTGCTTTTAAGTCGAACACACATAATATGTACGCGTAATTGCATCGCTTTGACCATAGATCCCACCTTCTCACACGCCATGATTGGTCCATTATGTACAATGCTTGCATGTTATTGGTCAAACTACTTTTCGATCATTACCTTCAGCAAGCATGAAAACAGGAAAACAAAGCCAAAACAAATCCTGGCCAGGACGCGTCCTGGGAAAATGGCACGTATGGTCACCCTACAAATATGTTGTTCATAAGAAGCATAAGAAGTCATATCCACGAGAAATGGATGTTGTTCCCTCAACATAGGATCTCGTGGCCACGACATAAAGATGTCTTTACCTCGACAAAATGAAAATGACCACAACATATTATCACGTTCCCATGAGTTAATATGACATTCCCACAAATTAATATCTCGTGGCCATGACACATTAACACGTTCCCACGAGTTAATATGTCGTGGTCACGACAAAACTAAGTGAACCAAACATGTCCCCTCCCGGTCACCGTACAAGACAGTTCAAAGCAGAACCATATGGATTAGCCGGTACACTGCTGCTCTGTTAAGTGATTTCTTGAAACTTGCCTCATCTTTCATTATATGACAGGGAGTTTTCTTCCACTCCCCCGCACCCATCAATCCATCACAGAACCTCCTGTACAACATTTACAGGGGTATTTACTGGTGCATTCAAAGCATTGGCTTGCATTGAAGCTCAAGGCTAGACCATTCTCCGTAAGCCTTTGATGAAAGCTTTAAGAGAAGCTGTATCAATACTATTGGCATCTGTCAAAGACAGAAGGACATACATTTTAGAGAAGATGTCAAGCGTCAAGATACAACAGACTCGAGGTTTAAAACGAGACAATGCCAGTGGTGCTGTGAAGAGCTAGGTAAGTCAATGAGAGCTAATAGCTAGCACTTTCAGTCTGATTAGATTTACCCATTGGAAAGTCATTACACTAGAAGCTGTGGCTCCAGGGTTTCCCCGCAACCTTTTACAAGAGTGCATCAATTATACATAGCAGTCGTTTGTCAAATTGATTTGAAAAAACGAGATGTTCTGTTTGCACTTCTGTCTTTTCCTTATGTCTCGAAAATGATAAGTGATGTCTGTATTAGTGGATGTTAGATTAAGCGCCTCATTTAGAATAACATTCTGAGTGGTGATGAAATATTCAGTAAAGCATGCCGAGGCTCATTATTGATCATATTAGGAATTGTTAAAGGAAAATAAAGGGAGGGTAAAGGTTGTCTTCATTAGCATAATTAATTGAAAACAGTCAGAGCATGACACACAAAGGACTGAATTGAATCAAGTACATCGATGGATTCCTCTTTGACATTCAGGGAATCCGCAGTAGGGTTGTCAGGACTTTGAAGAAGTGGTGTAATTTGTAGACCAAGCATTCAGTGGAGCATATCTCTGCATCATGACATATCATTTGTGGGCCTCTTGACACTCCTGACTTTATTTTTCTGTGGTTTTCCTCTGCATTTATGGATCAGCGGTCATTTCTATTGAAGCTAAAATCGAATGCGATTGGCTTAGCTCCCAAAATCCTTAAAACCTTGGAGCTTGTACAACCAAAATTTTTATAGCCCAGACAATAAAGTCTCCTAGGTATCAACATTGTGGAGCTGAGCCTGGGACCGACCCGAGCGGAGCTCTCTGTAGCCAGTGCCAATCACTTCATGCGTATTTACCATGGCAGTCAAACATACTGACCCCTTGAAGCTCAGCAACATTACCATTCGTTTAATTTCATTCGCCACATTTTAAACAGCCAAGATTCTTCAGGATAAATCAATGCTTATGAACTGCCAACTTTATATGGATGGCGTGTTTAAAAGGTGCTGCCAGCACCTCTCATTCACATTCCTTGACACTTGCACACTTACTTCAAGGGTTTGGAGCTGGTATGCCATGACTAGAGTGATAAATAAGAAATAAACTGCATAAACAGAAAATGCTGGAAGCATGTAATACTATATATTATTCTTTATCAGCAGGCCCAGAATCTTAGGATTTTTTCACATTTTCTAGCTATTGATTTTTGGGGGAAATCCTGTGAAATGGATTTAAATAAGTGAAATGTGTCTTAATGGTAGCTGAAAGCATGAATCAAATTCACCAAAATATTTAATAAGCAAACACGTGATTTTGTAGAAAAGGTGCAGATTCTGTGTGATCCTGCTTGTTATTCTTGTGATTTCCTACTGTATGTATCAGTAATTTTACAGTATTTCCCTAATTAGTCCTCAGGTCCAGAGTTTCCCTATCTGCCTCGTTAGTTTTGTGTATTTGTACAGACGCACACTAGATTATGCCTGCTTCCTGTAGGTGACATGGTTCTTGCAATGGTGAAGAAATTAGAAATATGCAAAATTCAGCAACAGACCTTGAATACGTTCAGAGAACAGATGGCAGACTGCAAGAGATGGTATTTAAGAGGCTATCATTACTTGGAAAAGCACCAGAGAAGAGCGTGTGGAATGTGAGAGAGGGAAATCTCAAGTCATCCATCTCTGAAAATGCTTCACAGTGAATAGAAACACCAATTAGTTAAAGTTACATGGGCATCTCTTCCCACAAAAACCAGTAGCTCGCAGCTCTTAGCTGCACAACTCTGAAACGCTGATAGCTTGCAAAACATCCAAAAGAAAGAAAGAAAGAAAGAAAG
>NW_015652301.1:1346621-1350488 GCF_001515625.1 Sinocyclocheilus rhinocerous | reverse complement strand
AATATTACAAGTAGAATTTATGATGATTAATTTAATATATTTTACAACACCACAAAATCTTTTTTTTCAGTGTACAGACGGTTATGCTTTCGAAACGCTCTCGAGTTACTTTGATGTCAAACACTGATCGGTCTGAGCCGTGCTGTTTTTAAGTCGAACACACCTAATATGTACGCGTAATTGCATCGCTTTGACTGTAGATCCCACCTTCTCACACGCCATTGGTCCATTATGTACAATGCTTGCATGTTATTGGTCAAACTACTTTTCGATCATTACCTTCAGCAAGCATGAAAACAGGAAAACAAAGCCAAAACAAATCCTGGCCAGGATGCGTCCTGGGAAAGTGGCACGTATGGTCACCCTACATTAACACAAATAACTCATCTGATTCTCCTGTCAATCCATTACTGACGCTTTGTTTATTATCAATTACGCCCCAATCTTTAACGATACGGCTAGCATGACGTTTGCTAATCTTGTAAATTCTGATTGTCACTGATGACATTTGTGTCAAGTGGAGAGCAAACGAGGAGTTGGGCTTCTGAGTCGAGAGGTCTGACGCCGGATCGTGTCGAAGCTTCAAGCGCAGCCTCGGAAAAAGGAAGGCCGCTAACGAGGAAAAATGTAAAATGTCAAAGCGCGTATAATGAGAGACGCGTGACAAGCATTCCTCGCGTCGTCACCTTTACCTGAAGAGGAATCGGAGGCGCAGCTCCGGATTAGAGGGACTTGAACTTAAATACGTTCGGCGGAGGATTTTCCTCCATGGGAACGAGCGGCTCATTTTCTGAAAGGTTTTGCTGAAGGTTCTGGAAGATTAAATGCTGATGTCTGCCTGTTCTGGGCTGGATGTGACAAGTAACGTCAATAAACAGCAGATACTCTGTGTTACACTATTAGTGCTGATACTGGAGGGACGCATGGGTTTGTATACAATACATATAAAAATAGAATCTAATTCCAAATATTATCAAAAACTACTGTATAATAGTATATCAATATACTAAAATAACATTGGTGTACAGCTTCAGTTGTCTATGAGTCAAATAATTTCACCAGGATGAATGTTAAACAACATTTAACCTTGAACAACATACATGTTAACAATGAGACTAGTATGACAGAGACACTTACTGACTTTGTCACTACAGACTTGAATGCAATATTTCAAGAGAAAAATCACACTGAATTACACTTGTAATACATAACCAGAAGTTCATCCACCTAAACCAGTAGTCCTACTACTGAAAGGGATGAAAATTCAGCTCAAATAACATTAAATCTGTACAAACATCCAAGTACTTTAACAAATGTATGAGTTTTAAACCACTGTTTTCACCAACAGACTTCCATTGTATGTGTATTAGTATTGTAAATAAATAAAAAAATGACTGTCTGTGGTAATCAACAGTACGCCACATTTGTTGTTAGTAGATGTTGTATTGAACCGAGAACCTTCGGCTGAAGACAATAATAACTTCTCCATTAACACAAATAACTCGTCTGATTCTCCTGTCAATCCATTACTGCCGCTTTGTTTATGTTCAATTACGCCACAATCTTTAACGATACAGCTAGCACGAACCCCATTCGCTCCAGACGTTTGCTAATCTTGTCAATTCTGATTGTCACTGATGACATTTGTGTCAAGTGGAGAGCAAACGAGGAGTTGGGCTTCTGAGTCGAGAGGTCTGACGCCGGATCGTGTCGAAGCTTCAAGCGCAGCCTCGGAAAAAGGAAGGCCGCTAAAGAGGAAAAATGTAAAATGTCAAAGCGCGTATAATGAGAGATGCGTGACAAGCATTCCTCCCGCCGTCACCTTTACCTGAAGAGGAATCGGAGGCGCAGCTCCGGATTAGAGTGACGGGAATTTAAACGGAGAGGGACTTGAACTTAAAGACGTTCGGCGGAGGATTTTCCTCCATGGGAACGAGCGGCTCATTTTCTGAAAGGTTTTGCTGAAGGTTCTGGAAGATTAAATGCTGATGTCTGCCTGTTCTGGGCTGGATGTGACAAGTAACGTCAATAAACAGCAGATACTCTGTGTTACACTATTAGTGCTGATACTGGAGGGACGCATGGGTTTGTATGTCTTCAGTGAGATAGGCACACCGAGTGACAGTCTGGCAGATACAGAACTATCTGAGCTTTATGAAACTAGAGAAACTAGATACAAGCTTGGGAATATTAGCTAGCAATGGCTCATACTGGAAGAGGAGAAGTTGAGGGGTGGGAATGAAAATGAGAGGGAGCAAAAAAGGGAGGGGCAAAGAAGACAGGGGAGGAGACAGAAAAAGAGGAATGTCAAGAGGGGAGGAGCAGAAAGTGGAAGGGGCGGAGACGCAAAGCCCCTTCTGGTAGATGCCGTAGCTACAGCGTTTCACGGTATCTGGTTTCCGAAAATATTTATTGTTGACCTTTCAAAAAATATTTTAAAAGAAAATTTTGGGAACTTTTAAGCAAAAGTTTGGGGTTTTTATGTTCCTGAAAGACTTTTATGCTCACCAAGGCTGCATTTATTTGATCAAAAATACAGTAAAATCAGTAATAATGTGAAATGTTATTGCAATTTTAAAAATCTGGTTTCTATTTGAAGATATTGTAAAATGTTATTTATTCCTGTGATCAAAGCTGTATTTTCAGCATCATTACTCCAGTCTTCAGTGTCACATGATCCTTCAGAAATCATTCTAATATGCTGATTTGGTGCTCAAGAAACATTTCTGATTATTATCTATGTTAAAAACAGTTGTGCTGCCTCATATTTTTGTGGAAATCGTGATACATTTTTTTCTGAACTGCTTAATGAACAGAGAGTTAAAAAGAACAGCATTATTTGAAATGGAAATCTTTTGTGACATTATAAATGTATTTACTGTAATTTTTGAGCAATTTAATGTGTTCTTGCTGAATCAAATTTTAACTTCTTAAAAAAAACTTTCTGACCTTAAACTTTTGAATGGTAGTGTATATCATAAATAATGCTTTATTATATTATAGTAAACATATCTTGAAAGATTAAATTGATTTTTTTTGTAAATTATGTTATATAGTAATGAATAAATGCATGTAAATTACAATAAATATGTAAATAATTTAAATATGTAAACAAATGTATTTACACAACATACAAAAGTGTCAAAATCAGCTGATCAGTTTTATCATGATGTCATTTTCCAGCTGTTCCAGAATAATTAGTCACATGGCATTTACGGATCAGTTGATTGGCTCAAAAAGTTCTGAAATATGAGAAGGGGAGGAAGTTTTCAAGACAACAGAAGAAAGACAGAAAATGAGTGGAGGAGCAAACAAACCGAAGCTCATATGAGGGTCAAAGCCTTGAACCCAAACTCGGTTTCCATCTCAGGTAAGGTCAAGAAAACCTTAAAAGGGTCTATCAGCATGAAACTGACTAGATGAACATCTCACACACACTAAACTATTTCTCGCTCTCCCACTCACCTCTGGGACATTTTTCTTGAATTCCCGGCTCAGTTCCACCAGGTGCTTATGGGAGTCCTCGCTCTCTTCCTGTCGGCCTGCTAGTTGTGCCGCCACTGAATTTAGCTCCCTCTACAGAGACAAAGAGAACGAGAGAGAGAGACGCTTTAGAGGCCTGCCAACACTCATATACACAGCGTAGTACACACATAAATAAATATACGCTGCTGAATATTAACCGTGTAATCCGTCATGATCTGATAGAAGGTGAATGCTTACTGTAAACTCAGCCCCATTAATAATTAAACCAAAATAAATCCAATGCCAACAGTAGCAGAAGGCCTTTTAGATAATCAGAATCCAAAATAATCAATACCTCTGCAACAGTCATGGGAGAGAGAGAGAGAGAGAGAGAGAGAGAGA
>NW_015652301.1:1324375-1346372 GCF_001515625.1 Sinocyclocheilus rhinocerous | reverse complement strand
GAGAGAAAGAGAGAGAGAGAGAGAGAGAGAGAGAGAGGGCGGAGGGAGAAAATGGCACATGCACAGGAACTCTAAATATTCACCAATATCCATCTTATTCAGCTGACCTGGTGAGCAGAAAGACTGAAATATGGTCGAGGACGACTGTAGAGAGGTCGGTATTAACAAAATCAATATCAGAAAATACTGCTGTGCTTTTTTGTACATGTACAATCACATTGACATGGTTTCACAGACATTGTGGCATAATATTAATACAATTTTTAAGACTGTTTCTTGGCAAACTATATACCTGGTACATAAACATATTTTTAAGAAAAAATAGATAGATAGATAGATAGATAGATAAGCAGGTGACAGACAGGACAGACAGACAGACAGACAGATAGATAGATAGATAGATAGATAGATAGATAGATAGAAGCTTTGATCACAGAAATAAATCACTTTTTAAAATATACTCACATTGAAAACAGTCATTTTAAGTTGCAATAACATTTTACAATATTACTGCATTATTAATCAAATATATATGTATAGTGAATTTTGGGGAGCAAAGCCAGTGGTTGTTTTGTAGGCAAACATCAATGCCTTGAATTTTATGTGAAATTTTAATTAAATTTAATCGGTCCTTACTGAAATAAATATTAGTACACAAACCCCTACAGAATTAATTCAAACAACACTGATCAAACTTATTCCAATTACAAGTCATGTTTTACATATCAACCTACTTATAAAACATCTCTGTCTCACATTCTCTCACCATCAGTTCTTTGTGTTCAAACTAAAGCTAAAAAATGAGGGAGAGGGCTTTTTTTTTCTCTTATTACTGTACCAAATTCGTACATGACATAAAATTTAATTTACTATGTTTTAATTAATCTGTACTCTTACTTAAAGGCAATTTAGAAAATTATCTAATGGGAGAGGAAGATTTCCTGAGGACAAAAGCTGTAACGCAGCCCCAGATTTACGGCACGGCTTTCCGCACCAATGCTTGGATGCTTTTCAAACTCTTCATTTTCTTCACTGGAGTGGGATTATGAGGATCTGCATGGCCAGTTTGTGTATTTAGGACACTTGTTAATAAAAAAACAACATAATCAAGTGGCTTATTTGACCTCTAGCAGGACTTTAGACACCAGTACAGCACAAAAGGATGATTACCTGAGCTTTAAAACACATTATGGCATCAAGAAAACATCTGTTGCTGTAAGTTCTGCTGGCTAGAGACTAAAGTAGAAACACCAATGATCTACATGAAATGAAAAGACATATTTAAGTTTCTTTTTTAATATATAGAAGTCATTTACAGAGCTGATAAGCCATAATTGTTTAGGGACTGGAAGGGTTTGATGGACTGTGATGGTTGGATTTAACCTCTATTAGCTTGAAGCAGACTCCAGGCTGTTCATCTATCTGACTGACGTACGGACGAGAATGTCCACATGCAGCGACACACAAAGAGTTTGTGGTGCTTAACAGATCTGGAAACGCCGATGCTATCAACCCAATAACAAGTCAGCACAGGTTTCCTTCTTTTACTTGACTTTGTAGTGTGTATAAAAGGGTCGTAAATCTACAAATGCAGGTGTGCTAAATGACATGACCTTAATTCTAAATAAATATGTAGGACTGCGTGTTTGGAATTAAACATGCCATCTATTTTTTTTCACATTATTGTTCCTCTGTTTCCATTCTTAATGATTTCTTACTCGAATCTTGCAGGATTTGATGCGTAATGTTTGTTCAGTGAGTCTACAAACACTCAACATGAATAAAAACATTTGATTTGTACATGTTATGAAGAATATACACTATCAGTAAAAGTTTGGATTAATAATGTTTCAGAAAGATGTCTTTTTTGCTCATCAAGGATATATTCATTTGATCAAAAATACAGTAAAAACCGTAATAATGTGAAATATTTTTATAATTTAAAATAACTGTTTTCTATTTGAATATATTGTAAAATATAATTGATTCCTGTGATCAAAGTTGAATTTCCAGTATCATTGCTCCAGTCTTCAGTGTCACATGATCCTTCAGAAATCAATTATCATTGGTGCTCAATTATTAATAATGGCTCTAAAAATGCTGAAAACCCGTTTTTGTTGCTTAACATATTTTGTGGAAACAGCATTTATTTGAAATAGAAATCTCATAATATTATAAGTAATATTAAAAATAAGTAAAAATCTTGTAATATTATAAATGTCATAATCAAAGTATTAAAAGTATTAATTAAAATAATTAGAATAAAAGTATTAATTTTTAAGATAAGATTCTATTTTTCATTTGTTCTTTTGCCTTTCATTCATTTTTTCTTTCACTCTTTCTTTCATTTGTTCTTTCGCTCTTTCATTCTTTAGCTCTTTTAATTTCTTTCTTTCTCTTTCTTTCGCTCTTTCTTTCATTCGCCCATCAATTCACTCTTTCTTTCTTTTGCTCTTTCTTTTATTTGCTCATCAGTTCTTTCTTTCTTTCTTACACTTCCCTTGCCAGGCAAAAATCATAAGTCAGATCACTTAGAAAAAAGTATTAATACACCAAAAAGTGGCATGATTTCAGCAACATCTGCAGCACAAACAGTGAAGTTTAATGCTTCTGATTAAGGATTTGAACAAATCTCAAACTCTTCAGTGTGAAGAACAGCAATACTGAAGAAACACGGCTAATTGCCTGAGCACAAACTTCACCACTAAGAAGCATTTACAGAAACTTGCGCTTAAGTTTTAGCAGCACTAACAGTAGGAGTATATAAAGGAAAAGCTTTTTTATTAATAGTTTTGACATCTGACACATCACAAACAGCATCTTTGCTCCCTGCATCGTCTAGAGAGACAAGACATCAGCAGGAGCTGGAAATAAACCTGCTCGCTCTCACCTTTCAAGAACAAACTGCAGCACGCTTCACTTCTGTTGTTTTTTTTTAAATGTTTGTTCATTTGTGCTCAGACAGCCATCAGACCCACCTGATGCTAACGTGGCGTTTGCCAAAAGCCCTTTTTCTTCCTCATTTCTCTGCTACCCATGATGCACTGAGGCTCTGAGACGCCTGTTAATGCAAGCGTGCTCAGCAGGTGATGATCCACGTTAGTCATTGTCACTCTGAGCAGGAAAATTACAGTACACATAAGACGCATGAACTGCCATCTGACACGAGCGATCTAAATAGCTTCGGGTTACGCTCGGAAAACTTTCACAATAAACAACTTAGTCCTTACAGCTTTAAAATCTGCTCCTTTCTCCCCTTATCAATTTATATATATTTTTATCTGTATTTCCCTCAGTTTTTTTTACATATTTATCTTTTTTCTCAGTGCTTAAAAATTATCATTTGAGGCAAATTTGATGCAAAGACTATGAAGGTAAATAAAATGCCTAAAAGATTTGCAAACGCAGGGTAAGAGCTGTGGAAGTGTACATAAGACTGTAAGCGTAAATTAAATTTGCATGCGCAAGAGAAGCTTTGTAAAGGTGTAAATCGCGTTTCAAGCGTAAGAAAAAATGATTTACAGCATTTTACTGTTACTCGTAAGCAATGTTCCCTCTAAGCTGCGCGCGCAATTCTTGCACCGCGGCCGCACAGAAGGAATAATGTGCCACGCACACGCATAAATGAGTTGGGAAAGCCATTTGCGAAAGCGAATGAATTGCAATGCTCGGGTAAACCGCTATAGAGTTGATATCGCTATAGAGTTAGAACCGGTGAATGCGGTTTACAGGTTTCATAGAAAGAGAATGATGTGCACCAAATGAGTCGCTGTAGAACCCGAATATTTTAATGGTTGCGGACGACATAGCTCAAATCGAGAGCCAACGCAAACGCAATGACGTGAAATAAAACGTCATCATGTATTAAAGAAGAGTGGCTTGATTAAGTGCTGGAAATAGCGGATGATGGACACAGAACGGTAACAAAACTCAGAGCCATTTACAGTCACACACAGATGTATTGTGCAAACTTCTGTACTTCTGTACTGTACAAAAAAACTGTACTTCATAGGGATGTTTAGATAGCTATAGAAGAATTCACGTTCACGGTTTTTTTTTATATTTAACTTAAATATAAATTTAAATGCTTCAGCTTGTTTTCTATTCTATTCTATCAGTTTAAATGCTTCAGTTTGTTTTGATATTATATTATGTTAGGCCTATATTATAAACCTAATAAATAATTAACCTTGTTTTTTAATGGAGTCTCTTATGCTCATCAAGGATGTATTTATTTGATCGAAAATCAGAACTCCTTTCACACAGCGTAATTGTGAATCGCCGACAGCTCCAGATATTTAGCATGCCAAATATTTCATGAAATATGAAATATTCTGTGTCTTTTATAATTCACACTGCGTGATTGTCACTCGCGTGAACGAGCACCGATTTTCCTCCGATTTCGGGCATTTGTCGCGATTTCGCAAAACCTGTCGGCGAGTGAAAAATCGGGCAAATTGTGCAGTGTGACCTCGGCATAAGCCTATGAATAGCAGGCACGCTGTCATACTCGCTGGTGGGAGATCAAGCGCACGACGCAGGAGATGAATAACACGCAGTCTTTAATAATAATCCACAGGAAAACAGACAGGGAATCCAGGAGGAAGGCAAACCAATGGCGTGTATACATAAACAATAACCAGCAACTGAAGGAACAGAACGGGGAGACTTTATACAAACGCAGAAATATATATTTACAATTAATACAATTAATCTTACAATTAATCAAACAATTAATACACTTAATCATAATTTAAGCTAATTTCCTTTTAAATTATAATTACTGAAATATATATTAAAAAAATAGTTCTCAGTACTTTAATGCTAAAAATTGTAACTTAAATTGTCAAGTGTATTTGTTGGACAGAATTTAATTGATGCTTATTAAAAATACATCTTATGATTTTCATTATTGCAGTAATGATAATTTAGGGGGAAATGTGATTAATTGTCATGAAAATCTCCCAGTATGTTGTCACCGATAGCCTCGTGGGCAGCGCGTCGACATGTAGCGCCATTGCGCTTCGGGCGTCCCGTGTTCGAAGACCTTTCTCGATCCCATCCACCCTCTCTCTTCCACTTCGCTTCCTGTCTCACTACTATCCTATCAATAAAAGGCAAAAACGCCAAAAATAAATCTTAAAAAAAAAAAGTTTT
The DNA here is from genome assembly GCF_001515625.1 of Sinocyclocheilus rhinocerous. Lineage (NCBI taxonomy): Eukaryota > Metazoa > Chordata > Actinopteri > Cypriniformes > Cyprinidae > Sinocyclocheilus > Sinocyclocheilus rhinocerous. Next base: position 1,341,215 of record NW_015652301.1, on the reverse strand, counting down.
CTCAGGTAACATAAAATGTACATCATTTAGTCACGGGTCAAATTAAATACAAATAGCACATTAAAGTTAAAAGTTACACACTTTTTTTGTGTGCGCGCTGTACAGGTCTGGTATAAAGAATCTTTTTGCTCAGGTGGCCGAAATGTCCGCCCAATAGAGAAAAGTTTTGCTCAGCAAAAAAAAAAAAATAGAGGGAACATTGCTCGTAAGTGTAATTCATGTATTGTGAAACTGCAGCTTCATGCTAACGCAAAATAAATATGATCTGCATTCTTCTGACTTCCATTTTTCCGCGCTTACACTTTTGGCACTTTGTTTTCGCTAAAATACGGTTAAAAGTACTGCAAGCCTGTGAACAGTGATTTGCAAGCGAAAACAAGTGTTTAAAAAACTGCAAAACGGATTGACTGCATAGAACCAATCTGTATGTGTAACAAATACTGTTGAGACTTGTTGTGCATGTGGGGCAAAAAGTTCCCGAAATAAACCGATATGTACAGCTCCATCTTTCTTTTCTCTGCGCTTACAATTTTGGCACGATTCTCTCACTAACTGAGTTTTACAAGCGTGAGGGGGAGGGCGGGTCCACCACCTTTTTGTGGCCAATCAAATGAGGCTCTCGCTGACTCTCCATTTACTCTTATCCGATTGGTTCAATAAACACATCACACGCCAAAACATTAATCTTCATTTAGTTCAGGATCGTTTTCGCTGCCAGAATGGTAGAATGGTACTTTTAATGTACACATACATTAAAAATAGATTGACCAAAATAATTGACCAAAATGGTAGCCACAAAAAAGTGTGTGTGTGTGTATATATATATATATAAAATGATATGATTTGTAAAGCTCAAAAGAAGGAAAAATTGACCTTTGGTGTTCCGTAAAAGAAAAAGTCCTACAGGTTTGTAAGGACCTGAGGCTGAGTAAATGATGACAGAAATTTCATTTTTGGGTGAACTGTCGCTTTAAATCAGACCCTAGTTCCAGGAAAGCCACAAAGAAATGTCACTATTGAACAGTATTGAAAAAAAGCCACACTTGTGTGTAAAAAGAAGACATCTTCAGTCAAACGTTCGACGTTTTAAGGGTTTGGAAAAAGGCAATCAGGCCTGTATTTTCAGGATGTGGTTGGCAGCTGGGTCAATATTGAGCCCCTGTCATTACGCCTGTGCCAGTCAAACATCCGTCTGTAATTGATGAGTTTCCCTCTGGGAAGCTCTGCCAATGTCACAGGGGGCGGGATGAACCACTCGGGGGCGGAGCTAAGCTAAACCAGCCTGCTGAGGCCAGCATTTGTCAGACAACCCAGTGAGGAAAACTGATTGGCTGAGGCGTTTCCGTTCACGTGCAGTCGTCCAGCTCCATAGAGCCGCCCATTTGGATATGCAACGTCGTTAACGGTTGAACTTGACATTGAATCGAACATGTCTACGAGCGGCCGAGATATATAAAAGCACCAAAAAGACAACAAAAGTTAACTAGGGTTTAACTAAATCACATCTGAGAGCTTGTCGTCTGTAATAACCAGACAAGTAATGAAGGGCCATAAATGAAAATGTGTACTGTAAATACACAGACTGTTAGAACACGAAGATATAACCTTCAGATTCACTATAGAGCTCGAAAAAATCTTTACCATCGATTAGCACAGAATCTATGGCACCTCTCGCTGATGACAGCAGGGAAGAGAGAAAGTTGACATGTGGGAAAAACAAGAGAGTTCTCAACCATTGAGCCAGAGTGTTTGGACCAGCAGAAATGAACTGCAAAAAAAGTGGGTGGCTATGGGAAAAAAGGGGGGGAAAATGCAGATGGAGGTATTATTTTTCTTTTTGTATCCCATCTAATTGCAATCATAGGCAGATGTCTGTGAGTGTGACAGCATCAGCAGAATTGCTGCTGAGAGCACAGAATCTTTGTCTAAAAATAATCAGACGTTCTGGGCTCGGCTGTTTGTTATAATGGTAATCGATGCTGCAGGCTTTGAATTCCATCAATTTATAGATCCACTCTGTTCTGCCTGGTGATTGCGCTGCCTCTAAACCCCTGCTGCACACACACACACGCTCATAAAAAAAGCACACAAGGTTCACGCAGACGGAGACCATTACCTATGCATGTAGATAGATATGCAACCCTGCATGCACATTATACAACCAAATTATATCTAAAGAATATTGACACAGAGAAACACAAATATATACATTAGTGGAGAAAGAGAATAATACAACTATGCATCACACATTCAAAACACGATCACAGAAACACAAAAGATTCAAACAGACAAGGGCCGTTACCTATGCATGCAGACATGCAACCTCGCATGCAAATTATACAAAAAAATGACATTTACAGGATCACTGCATGCAAGGTTGCATATCTGTATACATGAGTTTATACAAAAAAAAAAAAACATCTACAAGGCCATGCAGATACACAACCCTGCATGTGTGTTATACAAAAAATATCAACATGATCATTACCTAGGCATGCAGATATATAACCCTGCATGCACATTATACAACAAAATAACACCTACAGGGCCATTACCTACGCATGCAGATACACAACCCTGCATGCATGTTATACAATACAGTATCTACATGACTATTACCTATGTATGCACATATGCAACCCTGCATGGGCATGTAAATAAATTCTATGTGCAGAATTATTATCTGTGCATGGAGATATGTATCCCTGCATGCACTTTATACAAAAAATTACATCTATATGACCATTATCTATGCATGCAGATATACAACTCCACATGCATGATATACAAAAATGCTATCTATAGCTTTACCTAAGCATGCAGATAAGCAAACATGCATGCATATTATAGAAACAATATAATAACAGTAACCTAGTTGCATGCACATATGCAACCCAGCATGCATGTTATACAAAAATGAAACCACTACCTACTTATGCAGATGTGTAAAAAAAGGAAAAAAAGAAAAAGCATCTACAGGGCCATCACAGATGCATGCAACCCTGCATGGCCATTATACAGGAAAAATTATATCTACACAACACAGACATACAGAGACACACAAATATAAACATCAGTGTAGAAAGAAAAGGTCAAATTATGCACCATGCATTCAACACACACACACACACAATGGCCGCAGCGAGGGACAGCAGAAGGGCTAGTCTATGATTTAGATAAGTGCAGTTTCTTTTCATATGTTTTCTTATCTCCTTGGTTTCTGTGTAAGGCAGAAGATTTGTCCTTAGCTGTTTCAGATTAGTGCCGCTTCTCAGACGCCACATTCGAGAGGAGAGATCGATCAATGAATCAAATCAACACAATCAATACGGCCCATCGCTGGAGTCTAGTCTGGCCCCCGCATTAATACTGGCACCAACCCCACCCCCTCAAACCCCCCGACACGGACAAAAACAACAGCACTTCTCTCTGCTTTTTTTTTGTTTGTTTGTTTGGGAGAGATCCAGGATAGGGCCGTTTCTGGCGGGTGTCCATGGCAGAGATGGAAGATGAGCCGTTATCTGCCCTGACTTGGACAGGAAAGAGGAAAGTGGCCCGCTGGCTGTGCTCAGAGCTGCCATGCGCGTCAGCTCCCCTGGTTTCATTTGTTTACCCGTAGGAGAGAAAAATCCCAAATGGGATCTTTTTAATATCTCAATTGTTTCTCCTAGGAAGAATTGAGATAAAGCAGTGAGCAGTAATCTCACACGCGTCTCCTCCAGTGGTTTGGAAGTGACGTCTCAAACTGTGCTCAGATTTGACACAAGAAAAGTCAGAGATTTCTTAAAGGGATAGTTCACCCAAAAATGAAAATTCTGTCATTTTCGCACCCTCAAGTTGTGGCAAATCTGAATGTTTCTTTCTTCTGTTGAGCACAAAAGAAGATATTTTGAAGAATGTCGGTAACCAAACAGCTGCAGGTAGCCATTGACTTCTATAGTATGGAAAAAAATACTATGGAAGTCAATGGCTACCGGCAACTGTTTCATTACCCACATTCTTTAAAAATATCTTCTTCTGTGTTCAACAGAAGAAAGAAACTCATACACCTTTAGGAAGAGTAAATGATGACACAATTTTCATTTTCAGGTCAACTATACCTTAAATATATCCTCAAACATTTCTCATCAAATGATTAGCGTTTCAGTTAGTTGAAACGTAACCAAAACCTGTATTAAGTCTCAAGTTATGAAAAATCAACTACTGTGCAATGAAATTTATTGATCAAGCAGTGCACAAGAGTTGCGCATATTACAAAGTCCAGCGAATCATTTATAATTCATGGTGACATCAAAAGATATATGTCAATTAAACTGATTAATCATGCTGTAAAATGTGATATTAGTTCAATGCACAACACACAATTGAGCATCACAGAGTTAAAATATTTTGTCGAGGCGTGTGAATTTAGCGGTCACTGTCTCTGAATATCACATCTTAAACCTGCCAGCAGAGGCTGAGAAATGATTGTGAATAATTAATCCCAAACCATCAGCCGGCTCTCCACAGACAACACGGCAGCTCTTAAGACAAGCACGAGCGTTACAATGATCGGGGAAGGTGTGACTCACGTCGTCTGGATTTAGTTGTCACGCTGCGCTTCATTTAGGAGTTTTAGCACCTAGCATGCCGCAATCCGTCAACACCTTGTCAGCGTTACAATGATCGGGGAAGGTGTGACTCACGTCGTCTGGATTTAGTTGTCACGCTGCGCTTCATTTAGGAGTTTTAGCACCTAGCATGCCGCAATCCGTCAACACCTTGTCTAAAGCACACGTACTGTTCGGAACCGCTTCATCTGTCGGGAAAAGCGCAGTTCGGAGATTGTGCTCTGTAAGCAAGGACACATTTGAAAAGAAGAAGTACAGGCAGTTCTGTCGCTTTGGAATAAAACCCCTCAAGCATCTATCAGAGGGTTTTAAACCAAAGTTGCACCTCAGCAGGGGACTGAAAATATTGACTCGTTATAGAGACACTTTTGAGACCCCTAGTCATTTAAAGGATTGAAAAACGGTCCACCTACTGCTCATAGTAAGAGCTGCATTTGAGCAAATTATTTTTACAGGAGACCAGTAATTTCAGTGCCAGGCAGAAATGCAGAACAGATTGGTTTAACTTGGTAAAATGAATTTTCTGAATACATTTATCTGAACACTCTCAGAAAAAAAGGTACAAAAGCTGTCACTGGAGCGGCGGCACACTTTCAAACGGTAAAGATTTGTAACTTATTTACCCCTAAAAGGTGCATTTTAGTACCTTTTAAAAGGTACCACTTTTCATACCTTTTTTCCAAGAGTGAACTTGCAGTAGGTCAAGCAGACAAGTAGAACTCTACATTCATTCTGACAAGATCACATTAATTTCATTTGACTTATTCTGTGGATTTCACCTGGAAATAATGCACTCCTGTTGATAGCATACAAACATACATCTCTATATGTGTGTGTGTGTGTTGTATGTGTGTACATACTATTTATGTACTATTTTTGACTCTATTTCTACTAAATCCCTAGTATTGGTGCATTATGTATTTTATGCTTATTAATCGCGCCATTAGTTTAGCACCATGATAACTTCGAAAATACAAAATAACACCTAATAAAACCTTGCCGTTTCATGCAAACTAGAAAGCACAGTCCAGTTTTAGTTAATGCAACAAAAAATATTCATGTATTGCACACCAAAAAGACAACAGAGATGTTTTATTTTAATCTTACCCATTTTTTGTCAATTGAAATGTTTAAATCTAAGCAGAATTTCACGAATCACTTTTTACTGCCTTCAGCTCCAGCAGTGCCCTGTACTCCAGTGGCTTACTTACAGTTGTCTCTGCACATTAAGGATGAAGTGTGTAATTTTTCTGGATGTGAAAAATACGGATTATGCTTAACTGCAGAGAAAAGTGTAAGTAATTCCTAGGTTGACTGCACCAAAAAAACACTATGACACTTTCAAAACAGACAGGAAAAATGTCAAAGACACCTGCCTGATAACAATTACTTTTGCAATTTTGTCTGATAATGCTAAAAATGCAGACATTACACACTTAGGAAAATGTATTTTACACAATTCTTTAACAAAAAGGCTGCCATCGACAAATATCAAAGCATTTAACAAAGCAAACACCCTCACCTTTGCTTAGATTAGGTTTCGTGTCTTATACATGCTATGATTTTTTTCTTCCTAAGTCAGTACTTTAAATCAAACAGGTATTTATCCTTTCTATTTAGCACTTTCTTTGTCCATCTATCACTCAAAGAAGTTCATTCTTCAACATTCACGATTTAAAGTTGCTTCCAATTAGCGCGGCAAACTGCTCCGTGCAAACGTACGTCTAAATGAACGTCCAAATGAGACCACATTATTTATCATCATCATAACCACCGAACCGAGTCCAACCCCTCGCAATTACCCGATCTCCGGAGGGTCCCTGAGAGCCCGGCGACACCAGCTAGGGCCACCTGTCAGAGCCCAAAACTCTTTTATTCCTACCCAACGCGCGCACATGTGCGACAGAAAGAGATATTCCTCATCCGAGACAAAAATAAATGTATCTGGAGCGCAGAGATTGGGAATATGGCCCACGTCAGCGAGGTACGGTTAAAACGAGGATGAAAAGGGAACTTGCGAGGTTGCAGAACTTCGGGAACATCGCAAGAACACGAGAATCTCTTGAGGAACACGTTCAAACTTATTCCACATCAAGAAGTAGTTTAAAAAGGCCACGGCCTCACCAAAAAATCTAAAGTGTTTTTAATATTCTTGTGTATGTATGCAACAAAAGCTCTGTTCCAAAACCTTAGGTGCTGCTTATTTAGATTACATATTTACTGTATATAGTAAATTACATATTATTTTGTATTATACACTTAATTTTAATATACTGTATATACATTCTTCATTTCATATTTTAAAATATATTTAATTAGAAATCATTTTACATTGTAATAATATTTTACAATATTTACTTAAATATGATCAAATATGTATTTAATACATAATATAAAAATATGAAGTATGCATTTTACATTTTATATTTTTTTCCAATTATATACAAATACTGTATACTCAAATAAAAAGCAGTTATATTAAAGGGGTCATATGATGCAATTTCATTTTTTCCTTTCTCTTTGGAGTGTTACAAGTTCTTGGTGCATAAAGAAGATCTGTAAAGTTGCAAAGACGGAAAATAATGTGTTTTTTTAACTTTAAACCGCATAAACACATTTCATTACACCAAATACACAAAATAATGTTCTTTTTAGCAGCATCATATGACCCCTTTAAAATGCAATAATAAATTTTTACAATATTTACTTAAATACTATATACATATATGTAAATGTTCCTGTGGCTCAGTGGTAGAGCATTGTGCTAACAGCACAAAAGATCGTGGGTTCGATTCCCAGGGAACACACATACTGGTAAAAAATGTATAGCCTGAATGCACTGTAAGTCGCTTTGGATAAAAGCGTCTGCTAAATGCATAAATTATTATATATATATATATACTGTATATATATGTATTATTTAAAATGAACACGGTACATGTAAACACGGTACATTATATATATATATATTATATATAGTATAGTATTTAAGTAAATCTTGTAAAAATGTATTATTACATTTTAATATAACTGCTTTCTATTTGAAAATATTTGTTACATTGAATATATTTGTGACATTATATATATATGCCAAATGTCCTAGCATGTATCTGACGCTGGATAGGCTTGTGTGTTTGTGTGTGTGTGTGTGTGTGAGAAAGCATTTCAATGCTTGAGCAGTCATCTCTTTTCCCACAGCCAATAAAACCGCCTCCTCAGAGTCCACACCAATCTGAACAGCACTATTCAGCAGCCGCCCTATGGCAGGAGCTCCGGGAGTTTGAAAAGAGAGAGCCTGTGTGTGCAGCTGTATGATGAGCTGAAGGTGTAGGGGGACGACGCAGACCGCTTCCAGCCGCAGCGCTCCGAACGGCAGTAAAGCCCTTGCAGCAAATTCAGTACATTCCTCTGTGTCAGAGCGTCCGACACACATTAGCCGTTTACATGGGAGGAAACACAATCTATTTGATGCTACACTGCCCACATGTCTAAAGCCTTCCCTTCAAACAGCAGCGCTTCACACGTTTGACTCTCATCTCATATTCTGAGCAGGTACGCCGGGAAACACACTCCATATACTCGGAAATCACTGTTTGAAGTCAAAGCTGAGAGTAAACACGGTACATTCATTTAGATTTACTCTGGGGTGTCGATTTTTCTAGGTTCCTGTAATTTATGCATGCAAATAGCATTAAAACAAAATTAAAAAGATGAACAACAAAAAAATTATACAAAAAATAATGATAAATAAAAATAATTATAATGATAAAAAAATAACGATAAACAACTATAATGGTAAATAAAAGAAGAGTAACAAATCGTAGGTTCCTGTAATTTATGTATACAAATATCAGGCAAATGCAAAAATGATAAATAATAAAACAATGATTAAAAATAATAAATAAAAATAATTATAATAATAAATAAATAATGACAAATAACTATAATGATTTTTTTTTTAAATGTAGCGTTCTGTAATTTATGCATGCAAATATCAGGCAAATTAAAAATAATAAAAAAGGATGAATAATAAAACAATAATTAAAAAGTAATCATTATGATGATTAATAAAAAATAACAATAAACAATGATAAACATAAGGATAAATAATTTTTTTGTAGGTTCATAACAAAAAAGTAGGTAATTTATGCATGTAAATATCAGGCAAATGAAAAATTAATGGGAAAAAATACAATAATTAATTATAAAACTGATAAAATAATGATAAATAAAATTATTATAATGATAAATTATAAAAAAAGATAAACAATGATAAAGATAATGATAAAACAATAAACTTCCTGTAATTTACACATACAAATATCAGGCAAATTAAATAATAATAATAAATAAAACAATGATAACTAAAAATAAACAAAATGATTATAATGACACATAATGAAAAACAATAAACAATGGTAAAGATCATTATTAATTATTAATACAGTAAACATTGATAGATAATGATAAATGAAAGAATAAAAAATATTGATAAAATTATTAATAACGATAAATAAAAATGTAATAATAAAATGATACACAATGATAAATAATAAAATGTATACTCTGAAATCACAGTTTGAAGTAAAAGCTGAGAGTAAATATGGCACTTGTTTAGATTTACTCTGGGATGTCTATTTTTGTACATTCCAGTGATTTATGCATTCAAATTTCAGGAAAGTCAAGTATATAGTACATGTAAATCAATCATTTTTTCCTTGAGTAAGATGAGCCATCGACAGAGAAGCGGAGATGAATGTGACAGGCAGCGGATGGTAGGGGCGTCTGGTCAGTGAGCTCTAAGTAAATGTCACTTCACTCATTACCACACAAACACAACACAGCCAACTGTTTCGTGATAGATGAGTGACCTGACATAAGAGAGAAGAGAATCCCTCTCCATCACCACACGCCGACAATCCAACAAACGCCAACCTATCGAACGGGAATCTCCAGCCCTTTTGATTGGTCAGTTACCGATGAACCACAGCTGACTGCATATGTGAAGAGCCTCATGACTGAATATGATCTAGAGCCTTAAAACAACTGAAAACTGAAGACGACAAAGGCTACCTGTGTTTAAAATGGCATACTACTTGCAGCATTTTAGCAGTAGTCGACCTACTACGTGTGCGGAAAACAATAGGTTGCACAGAATACTGTGTACAATGTATACTATGCAGTATGTACTGTAAGTATACTAGTAAGTATACAACATGGCAACAATGTAGCATGCTATATAACATGCAACGCCATGTGGTCATGTGGCAAAAATACAACATAATACATTTCACAAGCATTTTGCTTTCAGTGTTGTCCTACATACTACTTAAAAAAACTGTCCTTACTATATATACTGGATTGTACAGTATGCACTATGCTAGTATACTAGTAAACGGCAGCCAAAATAATTCAGCTTCCTTCATTCCAAGTTCACTTCTGCAAGACGGCAACAATAGAGTACGCAATTAAACATCCAACATAGGGGTGTGCGCTTGTTTTATTGTTGTGATTATTTTTTTTATTGTTATTTTCTTTTCTTTTATGTAAAGCACTTTGAATTACCATTGTGTATGATATGTGCTATATAAATAAACTTGCCTTGCCTAAACATACGACACCACGTGGCAAAGTATAGCATACTACTTTTCACAAGCATTTTGCACACTATTTAAAAATACTGCAGACAGTACATAATATATACTGTTCATTATGCAGTATGCTTGAATACTAGTAAACAACAGCCAAAATAATTATGCTCTCTTTGTTCCAAGTACACTTCTGCAAGATGGCAACAATGTAGTGTGCTTTTAAGCATGCAACCCCATGTTGTCATGTGGCATTGATATAGCATACTACATAGCATACTAACAAGCATTTTGCATTTACTGTTGTCCTACATAGAGTATGTTTGTATTAGGGTTGGGCCGATAGACGATGCCATCGTACTCTATACTATGGAGCGGCAGTACTTACCACACATTTGACAAGATTAGATGTTTGTCATTGCTGCTCAGAATCTGCAAATCATTCGCTATCGTCCTATCAGACATTTCTCCTTACTCTGTGTATGTGGTAAGTGAACTTTCATGTACTGTAATGCAACAGGCTACCGCTAGCAAACGGCTAACCTTTTAGTGGCTCCCTATAAGGCGTTATTTGTTTCATGCTTCGGGGCACACCCCGAACCCCGACCCGCCCCCCGATGTCATCGTCCATCACGATGTTTCACTGTAGACATCGTCCGATGCCAATTTGGTAGACATCGCCCAACCCTAGTTTGTATATATTTTGTATACTGTTGTTCTACATGCTATTTAAAAGCTGTCCGTAATATATACTGTGCTGTGCAGTATGCAGTATTCTAATATACTAGCAAACAACAGGCAAAATAATTCTGCTCTCTTTGTCCCAAGTACACTTCTGCAAGATGGCAACAATGTAGTGTACTATTAAACATGCAACACCATGTGGCAAAGTATAGCATACTACTTTTCACAAACAATTTGCACACTATTTAAAAAAAAACTGCAGACAGTACACAATATAAACTGTTCATTATGCAGTATGCTTGAATACTAGTAAATAACAGCCAAAATATTTATGCTCTCTTTGTTCCAAGTACACTTCTGCAAGATGGCAACAATGTAGTGTGCTTTTAAACATGCAACACCATGTTGTCATGTGGCATTGATATAGCATACTACATCAGCATACTACATAGCATACTAACAAGCATTTTGCATTTACTGTTGTCCTACATACAGTATGTTTGTATATATTTTGTATACTGTTGTTCTACATACTATTTAAAAGCTGTCCATAATATATACTGTGCTGTGCAGTATGCAGTATGCTAATATACTAGCAAACAACAGCCGAAATAATTCTGCTCTTTGTCCAAGTACACTTCTGCAAGATGGCAACAATGTAGTGTACTATTAAACATGCAACACCATATGGTCATATGACAAAAATACAACATACTACACTTCACAAACACTATTTAAAAGCAGCTGGCAGTACACAATATATACTATACTGTGCAGTACATTTGCATAATAGTAAATAACAGGCAAAATAATTCTGCTCTTTTGCTCCAAGTACACTTATGCAAAAGTTGGCAACAATGTAGCATGCTAATAAATGTGGTGAAAATATAGCGACTTTTACATACTGTTGTCCTACACACTAAAAAAAGCTGGCCGCATACTGCTTAGTATGCAATACGCTAGAATACTACAGTAGTAAACAGACAAAATAATTCCGCTCTTTTCAATCCAAGTATGCATAGTTTGTAGCATACTACCATTTCAAACACAGCCAAAATAATTCCACTCTTTCTGTACCAAACACACTTCTGCCAGATGAGCGTAAGATGAGCGTAAGGTGTCCACGCTGAACAGCGGTCATGTTATCATCAACGTCCAGCTAATTTAACACAGCATGCGACCTTTACCATGAGACTGATGAATTCTGATAGTCCCTGTCTGCTGGTATTAAACTACAATCATGAACCAATTCCTGCATTTCTTGGTCATTTATACAGTATACTACAGCTAATTGCATTCAGGGTACTAATAATGCTTTCTGTTGATGATAAAAACAAAAGGAGGCTGCGTTCTAGTCATTCTCTCTGTAGAGACTCGGATTTAACCATGTGTTTCACTCATCTGTGAATTCAGAGGTGTATCATGACATGAGCTGCCGCGGTCCAGCAGTTCCCATCTGTACCGTGCCGTCTCAGAGGAGAGCTGACGCACTTTGGGCCGCCAAGCACACGGCACACGTCACACGTCACGACGGCAGAGGAGCCGCCTACGCTCGGCCCAGCCATGCGTTTCCCTCCTGGGCTTACGGGAATACTGTGGATGGCAAAGCAGAGAGAGGCAGAAAGACGCGGCACACTTCCCTTGTGTTTGGGGTAGGGCGTCGCGCGTTTACCTTCGTGCACATGTAGAGAAGAAGCCCGGAGAGGAGATGCGTGAAGTGTGAACGTACCCTCTTGTCGTCAATCCTCCAGATAGCGGAGTCTATCATTAGAGCACTTACACACACAGATGGAGGATCAGGGCCAAACGGGAATTGCAGGAAGTCAGGTGCTTGGTGGTTTACTGAATACTCACAATATATTTGCAATGACTTTTCTGCCGATATAAAAAATATTAATTATTAAATATTGTGAATATCATGCCGCTGCTTAATTTTTACAATTAAATTTCCTAAAAAAGTATTCCAGAAGTTTTCTATAAAAGGTTTTTAAAAGGATAAAGGAGAAAAAAATAAATAGATAAATAAAAATGATAAGTAAAAAATAATGATGACGAATTAAAAAATTAAATAATGATAATTATAAATAATAAAAAGATAAAGATCATACATTTTAAAAACATAGCGATAAAGATATTGAAAAAAGATAAATAAAAATAAAGACAAAGAAAAATAATGGTAAACAATGATACAAATGATAAATATTATGATAAAATATAAAGATAAAAATGTTGTTAATGAAAAATAATACAAATAATGGTAATTTAATAAAAAAATCATAATAATAAATAAAAAAGAACAGTAAATAATAAAGATTATGATCAAATACAATAGGATAAGGATTCTGACCAAAAAGAATAAAATAAATAAAAATAATATCTAAAAGATAATGATAAAAAAAAATCATCATAAAGATAAATAATAAAATAATGAAAAAGATAATACATAAAAAAAAAAAAATAATGATAAAAAATAAGATTATGATAAAGAAAAATTATTATAACGACAATATTAATTTAAAAAAGAATGATAATAAATTAATGATAAAAAGGACAGAAAAAATTATTACAATGATAAATAAAAAAGCAGTAAACAATGATAAAGATTATGATAAACTTCGGCCGTGCACTTTTCCCTTCATGCAAATCTATTAAGCCCCTATGTAATCAAAGACGCTTGAGGAACGTTCTTCAAACCGTCATATTCCAGCGACATCAATCGATGCGCTCTTGTTCTCTCGAACTTTCCCAAACGCCGCTTTCACAGCTGAGAGAAACTGCAGCTGGATACTGTAAACAGGCCACAAAGAAATTATGCTTTGCTGCAATCCATTATTCATTTATGATACATTTTTCATTTAGCACTAGAGAGGGGGCTATACGCAGTGATGAATGCATTGCCCAGGATGCAATTTGTATGTAAAATAACAGAAGATTAAAGAATATGTTTTAAGCGTAGATGTAGTTCACTGCCATTTAAAGGAGGGGGGAGAAATAAAAAACCTTCATTGGGATAAAGAGCCTGTGGCGGTGCATTCGAAAAATCACTTAGTGCTACTTGGAGAGACTAAATAATGAAACACAATGAGGAGGCGGCGTTCCAGGACACAGCATCTCTCTGTATCTCCATCATCTGTGAATGAGATGACGTCTGCAACCGAGAGAGCTGATTTTCATTGATATGTCACTTGATGGACATGAGAGTCCATAAACCCAATACTATGGATAACAATAATGATACTTTAAAAAATAAATATATGATAAATAATAAAAAATAATAATAAAGGTAAATAATAAGAAATAATAAAAATAATGATAAAGATAATGATAGCTAACAAAATACAATGATAAATATTTAAAAAGGGTAAAAATGATAAAGATTGATAAAACACGATAAATTAAATATTTTAAGAATAATGATAAATAAAAAAGAAAGAAAATGATAAAGATAATAATAAATAATAATAATAGAAAAGGATATGATGCATTGAAAAATAAGCATAATGACAAACAATAAATAATAATAGATAAAAACATCCTGCCTAGCCCTGGTCTGAACTCATGCAGAACAAAGATCTGGTGTATTATCTTTGTGGGAAGCCAGACTGTCCTGACCTACATGTACTTCAAGACTTCGAACAGTAACACAGTATCTACACCGGAAACTAGCGCCACATCAAAACCAAACCACGACAGCTGACCACTACAATAAGCTTCTTTTTCTTTTTTTTTAATCCATAAGTATGCACAGTTGTAGCAAAAAACTATAGGATTTTATCTTCAAAGTCTTTTGGGATTTTAAGTCAGTCCAACCTGCTGCAACACGACACGTCATCAGCCGCTTATAGTACAGACTCAATGTAAGAGGAACGTTACACAAACACGAGCGAAGTCTCAGTGATCCAGGCCACCCGGATGTACATGAGGGATTTGTCCCTCTTCTAATACATCAGGAGTGACAGCACCACAGCGAGCGATAGCGAGGGGACAGCTGCTAAAAAAAGACCCGAAGTTCAAACTAAATCTGGAGGCTTTTAGCTGCGTTATCTGAGCCTTTCCTCAGATACCACAAGCTAATTGATCTGAAACGTCTCGGGAGTCTCAAACGTCTCCTTCGGCCGTGCACTTTTCCCTTCATGCAAATCTATTAAGCCCCTATGTAATCAAAGACGCTTGAGGAACGTTCTTCAAACCGTCATATTCCAGCGACATCAATCGATGCGCTCTTGTTCTCTCGAACTTTCCCAAACGCCGCTTTCACAGCTGAGAGAAACTGCAGCTGGATACTGTAAACAGGCCACAAAGAAATTATGCTTTGCTGCAATCCATTATTCATTTATGATACATTTTTCATTTAGCACTAGAGAGGGGGCTATACGCAACACACACACACACACACACACACTCATTCACTCACTCAAAACACAAGTTCCTAATAAATAAAAAATAATAAAAATGATAAATACCATAATAACGATAAACAATAATGATAAAAATTATAAAGATTAATAAAAATAATGATAGATAAAAAATGTAAACAATAAATAATAAAAATGACAATGATTAATAAAAATTATAAAAGAAATAAAAATGATACCTTTCAAAACACACGTTTTGTGTCAAATTTAAATAAAAATAAAATAAATAAAAAAGAATAATGATAAAAAAGAAAAAAAAGATTATAATAAATAAAAATAATGATAAAGATGATAAAATCATGATAAAAAATGACAAAAATAAGGATAGATTAAAATAATTACAATAAATTAAAAATAACAACAAGCAATGATCGCTGTCAAAACACAAGCTCCTCGTCAAATATAAAAGATAATGATAAATAAAAAATAATGACAATCAATAATAATGATGATAAAAGAAAAAATAATGAGCCAGATGATCATAAATAAAAATAATACTAAAAATAATAAATTGGGGGGGAAAAAATGCTAAATAATAAAATAATGCTAAAAATGATAAGATAAAAAATTACAATGATAAAAAAATAACGATAAACAATATAATCGCTCAAAAATAAGTTCCTCATCGAATATAAAAAGTAATGAAAAATAAAATAATGATAAATGATGATCAAAGTAATAAATTAAATAATGATAATGATAAAATGATATATTACAATGATGCATTTAAATAATTCAAGCAACGGCCCCCTCATTCAAAGCACTGTGTTCCGGTGAAGGGATCCGGCGGGAGATTCTCGGTGTATTTGCTGTGTCAGATTCTGACCCATTAGCCCAGTGTCCCTGACGGCAGAGAGCTCCGTGCCCGCGAGGAGGAGGAGCAGGGAACAGGGAGGTGACTAAATCTATTTGGGTCAGCAACATCGAGCTCAACTCCTGCTGCTCCAGAGGTCGGGTGTTTCACTGGTGCTTTTTGGCATCTCAGACGGTGAACTCACACACCGCTCACAGACCGCCACATAACATGACACGAGAAATCCAAACAAGCTCTAATCTGATTGGCTGGCTGGGAAACAAACCGGGAAAGTAATCAAAATCATGCACCATGGTACTAAACATGGTAGTACCATAGTACTATTTGTTTATAACTGCAGAGCACTCAGAAAGAGCAAAAAGTACTAAAAGTCCCATGGTGCTACCATGCATTTTTGGATCTACATGAATTTCAATACCATCTCAAAACACCACAGTACTACAACATGATGCCATCAGATGAGTGAATGTCACAGAAGAATATGAATAAACGTATGTGTATGTACATATATATATATATTAGAGGTGTAACGGTACACGTATTCGTACCGAACCGTTTCGGTACGGGTCTTTCGGTTCGGTACGCATGTGTACCGCCCGAATACAGTTTTTTTTTTTTTCTTCTTCTCAGGAAATTCAAATAATAAATAGCGTTTTGACCGTGTTTGATGTGGCATGACAGATCGCTGTATAAACGCCTTGGAGAGCCGCTTCTGGGACGGTTCAGAAA
>NW_015652301.1:1312634-1324320 GCF_001515625.1 Sinocyclocheilus rhinocerous | reverse complement strand
TATTTGTGTACCCCATTACACCCCTAATATATATATATATATATATAATTTTTTTTAATCATATATAGGAATGATATATTTTATATGGCTACAATAAACAGGAAGTTGAATTAGAATTTGACAGGTAATGTATTATGGGAAATGAAGTGTTATTCCAACCTGGAACACAAAAGTTATATTATTATATTAAATGTTTTAATGAAAATGATGATAAATCTAAAATAAATATTTCCTTCAAATATCTAGATTTTTTTTTTTTTACTTTTTTCAAAATGTACAAACAAGCCTTAGTCACATGAATTTATTTTCTGAATATCAGTTAATTTTAATTCTACTTACATTTAAATTTGAATTGCAATTCTGCATTCTGTTTACAACTGTAATTCTATTTCAGTTTCACTAAATAGTACAATATCAATAATATAATCATTTTATATTAATAGAAAATTTATAAATAATAAATAAATATAATAAATTTATAATAATAAGTACTTTTATTTATAATAATTTTTAAATATTTATTTGTTTTATTTTTTTCAATTTACTTTAGTTAAATTTTAGTTATTTTGTTGTGTGTTTTTGTCATCTTTATTAGTTTTTTTTATGTCTATAGTTTTTATTAATTGTTTATTCAGTTTTAGTTTTAGTTATTTTAGTACATAAATTTTAAAATAAATGAAAGTGAGAAATGTTGCCTTGCCAACTAGCTGACATGTATTAAGTTTAAGGTTTTTTCATATATTTTATTTCAGTTAAAGTTTATTTAACATTTAGCTATGGTTTTAGTTTTGGTTAAATATTACAACCTTGTTATGAATTGATTTATTTGAATTGAACAGACATTCTCAGTTCAGTTCAGACTGGACTGGTGGATGTTTGCGGCTCTCGCTAAGGAAACTTGTTTTTTAGAGGTGCAGAAGCTGGTGCAAATGCAGGTGTGTGAGCCGTAATGAAGAGTGACTGTTAGACATGCCGAGGGTGAAAAGAAAGCTGTTTGTGCAGGTCAGATGAAAAGAGGTGAGGCCTCGGTGAAGGGCCTGTCAGAGCCTCTCAGACCGTCCGGCACGGGCAGCAAATGGGCCTGATCCGCACGCATTGTGAGCCAACGCATCGCCTGTCTGCGCCGAGAGGAACACGAGAGAAACTGAGGAGACAGACAGACAGGGAAGGGGAGGGAATTAGATCCATGGTTTGTAGCCTTCATTGCATCTCCGACAGGCATGTTCCGGCTCAGAGGCAATGGCTAATCCTCACCTCATCCGCTCGCTGGAAAACCACGTCTCACTGCAGTTTCAAACACCCCAAACACACACACGTACACACCCCTCCACGGACCTCCCATAGCTCATTTAACATCAAACTTCCAGCACAACATTCCCGTGAGCCAAAAACACAAAAGCCCTTTTTTGATCAGTTAGGAGTTTTTTTTTTTCTTCTTTGTGCCACAGATCCGTCTGCTATTAACCCTTACCGCTTATAGTGATGGTTTATCTATACAGTATATAACAAAAATAATATTTCACAAAAATATGAACCAGCACATCTGTTTTCAACATTGATAATAATCAGAAATGCTTCTTGAGCAGCAAATCAGCATATTAGAATGATTTCTGAAGATCATGTGACACTGAAGACTGGAGTAATGATGCTGAAAATTCAGCTTTGATCACAGAAATAAATACAATTTTAAAATACATTCAAATAAAAAAAAGTTATTTTAAATTGTAATAATATTTCACAGTATTATTGTTTTTACTGTATTCCTGAGCATAAGAGACCTCTTTCAGAATATATTTAAAATGAATATATTAAAAATTAAAATATATTTAAAATTAATATATTATATATATATATATATGGACTCCGCCCCTTACCTGGACCCCTCCTTTCCGAACACTGCCCTTCCTTCACGATTCCCCAGCACAACGAGGACACCAGATCCCACGTTTATTTTGGATGCTCCTTCCCCTTTGGACACTTTATTCCCTATTTTTGGACATTTCGTTTGTTTTCTGTTAAATAAAAGCCTCTCCGAGGCCCACTGTGTCTGTCGTTTGCTCCTCCCGCCACAACATTAATAATAATAACTTCAATAAACAATTTGTCTTCCCAAGTACAATTATTATTGTTGTTATTATTAAACGAATGAATAAATAAATAAATATTATCCTCATCATTTGTGCTGTTGTTTACTCTTAAACTGTGGTTAAATCACTGTAACGCACCCGTTCAAAACATCTTGCTTTAATTGAACCCTTTACCATGCAGGGCAACTTTTTTTTATTTCAGATTCTGATAACATAGTAAGATTTGTATAATCTTTAGTTTTCTTATTTAGATATGGGAAGTTACCGACTGTGTGCAGAGAATAAGAGGAAGCCAAGAGTTTGCGATCAAACATACGGTTACTTGACTTCCTCTGACACTGAACGCAGCACAGACATTCAACTCTTAACCTGTTATACGAGCGTCTTTACTGTATCCCGCTACGGTGAGAGAAGATGCTGAAGAAGCTGCCAAGGCCAGAGAAGAGCTGCTTTCAGGAGCAGCTGGCAAAGCACAGACGCTCACGCAGAAGACCTCCGACTGGCAGCCACTCAACACAACCCTTCAGCCTGAGAACGACACACACACACACACACAGGCCCGAGAGCACAATGACTTTCATCATCTCAATGAATGAAGCAGCTTGAAGCGTTTCAAAGGCAGACGCATTCACCTCCTCACGTTCAAGTAGCTCAAATGGAAAAACGTGAAGACTATAACAGTTTTGACCCGCTACGATAGACGGATCATTTCCAACGGTGCGACAAGTAACAGGCCGGTAAGTTTTTACTCCATCACTGGGGACAATAAAATGCTCCTCTAGGTTCTTCGCCGACTAAACGTGAACTACAGGTGATAAAAAGCAAAAAGAATTCCAGTAAAAGCGGCAACGCAATGGCGTAGAGCGAGCCAGGAGAGATTTATCCCTTCACGGCCTTTTGACACTAAATTAAACCATTGAGTCCATTCCCCGTGCCAGCTAGTTATCTTTCTGGGCTAATTTAACACTATAATTTACGTTCCATATAAAATACGTCCCGATATGGCGCTGTCGAGGCAGTACATCATTCTGCCGAGCGCTCTGGTTTCGGCGAAAAGGACGGAATTAGATCATATTCATGATGCAATTAAACACTTCAGTGGGAATCAATGTAAAACTGATGAGCCCTGAAAACAATGCATATGGCAGGGAACATTAGAACGCATTACCTTCCGCTGGAAACCCTCAGCAGATGCAATTTAAACCCCTCCAACACTCGCCGCAGCCTCATAACGTGCAGCCATAATAAATGAATTTTTCACAAAATTATTCAACTACTAAATTGCCCATGGTAACTGAATATCAGATGAAAGTGATGTGAATTATTAAGAAGAGATACTGTTTGTTCTTACCCAGAGTATAATAATGGCACAAATGAGGGGAGAGAAAGAGAGACGGAGGGAAAGAGAGGCAGAGTTGTTGGTAATAAACACCGCCGGTCTTGTCGAGCTCTAAAGGAAGTTGGTCTGTGACTGTGGTCACCTGCTGTGATGATGGCATTGACCATTTCCCAGTGGGCTGAAGTGTAGGATTGTGGGTGGTCTGGTAGAACTAGACAGATTATCAAACGGTTTCAAGCTTCTTTTGTAGGCCCAATGCTAAAACGCACCTGTATTTCTAATGCAAAGTGAACAAAACGTACAGTGGCAACATCATGGTATCAGATGGTAATATGTCGATACATACCGCGTGGTACTGAAAAGCAGATGATCAGTAATACAGATACTAACAAATATCTACGGAGCAGAGCAGAGATATGCATATTTAGTAATCTTATTGTGAACAATTCAACTATGCATGTTTTCTTTTTAAATTTTGTTTGATCTCATGATTTTTTTAATCAAAATATCCTAACTCGATCAAAAACGACATACTTCTCTCCAGTGATGTAAACAGAACACATCCATACATTTAGTCCACTTAAACTCCACCCACGCCAGCTCAGGTTCATCTGCCTCCAATTTTAAATGCCACGCCCACATCTCAACATCCAATCAACAACTGATGCAAAGAACCTTTGCATTTTTTCCCAATAACCTGTTAAGGCCCATTCACACCAAAAACGATATAATGAGAACTGTACACTCAAATATATTAAGGCCTAAATTTAAGATTTATGTATACAAGGTAGGCTGTCAAAAAAAATTTCGAATTTCGAATATTCGTCGAATTTAAAATAAAAATCCACATTAGAATGCAAAAACGTTGCATTCGAATTTTAGGTGTGCGTCAGGCAGCCTTTTATCAGTGGCGCACGAAATGCGACGACAATGTAATGTTTTTGTTAGCCTATCCAGTTGAAGCCACTAGATGCGGCGCTGCTACGTTGTTCATTCAAAATATTGCAGAAAAAGAAAACAATCAATGCGGGAAAGATGTTGTTTACATCAAAACCGAAACCAAGCCGTTCACACAGAACGCATATTCATCGCATTTTCTAAAGGGACATCTATCAACGCTGCACTCGCACGAGAGAGCAGTAATGCGGGGAAGATGTTGTTTACATCAAAACCGAAACCAAGCCGTTCACAAAGAATGCATATTCATCGCATTTTCTAAGATGCGCCCTCTTGTGGCCTCAGGAGAGAAGCCAAAAGTTTTTTCCCCCTAACTGAAATTATGCCTTTTAAATTCGAATATTGATAATATTTAAATAAAAAATTCAAATTTTGTTTTTCAGCCATTTTGACAGCCCTAATATGAGGAGCATATTAAATTTCCATTCATTTGGATTACATTTTTTAACAAAATAATACACTTTGATGCATATTTGTCAGTCATAAATAAATGAAAGCGGTAGGATTTCTGCACTCATAAAAAACATGGCATAGCAACTATTTTATATATTTTTTTTAAATACATTTTCATAATGCATTCATTCAAATTGCTTAGAATCAGCATAAATCTGGTCACTGTGAAAATTAAATTCAGTTAAAAAATATGAACACGGTTAAAATATGACTAGCTGCGGAACAAGCAATATTCAATTAGTTAAAATGCATGAGATTGAAACCAATTGGATTTATTGATAAATATATAAGCCTCATTTATTAGTACTGTTACAGAAATCTTACCATGAATGACAAACATGCATCACATTAAGTAAGCCTAAATTGAGTATTATCAGCATCCAGACCAAAGTACGATAGCATTCTGATTATTATAAGTGTGCTCTGCAGTTTTGTCGTCTGACACTTTAAATGCACAGGCTCTTTAAAGTCAAGTGGATTCTGATTGGCTGTCAGTGTTGTTTTAATTCATCAAATGGAAAAAAAATCATTCTGAAAGTGATTCCGACGACAAAGTGGTTCCTGTGTATAGCTAATGTTATAACTGTAGTGTGGACTCCACTATTCTCATAGAATTAGAATTATTTTTAAAGGTTTATAGTTATCTTTTTAGTAATCGATCTTAGTGTGAACTAGGGCTGCACGATAAATTGCGCATTAAATATCGCATGCGATTTATCGTGCAGCCCTAGTGTGAACAGGCCTTTACTCTTGGATAAACATCACAATACAGAAGAACTTATCTCACTACTTCTGTTTTATCAAGACTTTAAATGCATGACGATGTAGATCAATTGATAAAGTAGATTAAATGAATTTTCACTTGCCATTTTAGCCAGGATTAATCAATCTGGCCAAAATATTAGTAGTAAAGGTAGACAATGGTTTATATAACTGCATACCATGGTACTTACAAGGAATGTCACAGTACTAAGATTGGTACATGGTCAAAAATACATGGCAGTGCCTTTGTACTGTTCTGTCAATAGGAATAAAAATTGACGGGGATTACTTATTTCAATATATTTTTCGCCACAAGTTTTGGGGTAATTTAGAGGTTATTTTCAAACCCTAAATTACATTTCTTTTCATCACATATTGAAAACGTAATGTGACCGAATACTGCAAGAAAGTCTTGTCATTCTCGAGAGACACATGTACATAAATATCTTTGTATGATCCAATCCCAGACTCTACAGCACTAAAGTTAACCAGTGGAAAATGTGTATAAATGCAGACAGAGCGTGCATTTCGGAGCAATTAAGCATAATTTCTGGCAATGTGAGTTTCTCCCTCTTGAAATGGTAATTACACTTAATAATGCTTTAATCCGTCTATCACGGACGAGGTGAAAGGGAGGGGGCACGCTAAAGTGCTCCAGGGTCACACGGTGTCAGGACAAAAGCTAGAGGTCGCACAACACCACGACAACCAGCCCATCACACACACACACACACACACACACACAGAGACTCTCCCTCTCTGTTCCGTCAGAAGTCTCAAAATTACACTAGAAGAGAAAAGAGTGTAGAGAGAGCGCAAGACTTTAATGTAAACATTTCAGAACAACATTAAGTTAAATTTAAACTGAAAACAGAACTGTCAACATAACAAATATACTACTATATACTGACTAAATACTTAAAAACCTGACCAAAAATACTGAGTGTCTTCTACATAACTTTGTCCAATAAATGCTCTCTAGCATAGTAATGCTAGTTCTACTAATGCCAACTGCTTTTGACTAGCAATACCAAGCAGCAAGTCATTGTTTTGCCAGACTGTGATAAAATAAAGTCTTCTGGCTTTTTTAAAAGAAATGGACAAGTCTCTCAATATGTTCCTCGCCAGCTTCCTGTTTCAACAGGAAATGTCAACACAAAGTGTCAAGTTTTGGCTGGTGAGCATGGCACAGTTAGACCCTGCTGGTAGATGCTGTTACTGCACCAACTGACTCCAAAAAGCATCTTTCTCCATTCATGGTCATTCAAAAATTACAGTATATTCTAATAAAATAAAATTTGTTGCAGGCAGCATTAAAACAAAACATAAGAACCATGAGCCAGTTATTTTAATTAATCGGTCAAAAAAATAGATAAATAAAATAAAATAGAGTTGCACACTGGACGTTCATAGAACATGATACATATTCATATTCATTGAAGATAATAAATTTTACAAAATGAACAAATTAACAAAAAAATATTTTAAAAGAAATTATACAATTTGCAATATGTCTCAATACAAAAAATGGTAGGGCAAATAAATAAATGTAGGTCTTTAGATTTTAATTAATTAAAATGTTTTGAAATTTAATTTAATTATTTAATTTGTTTTGTATTTTAATTTAATTATATTTTAATTAAAAACTTTTAAATTAAAAAACAATTAACATAAATATTTTATTGGAAATAAATGTAAATAAAATATGCAATTTACAATATGTTAATAATAATAATGTTATGGTAAAATAATTTTAATAAACAAATTAATAAAAAATAAATTTGTTTTAATTTAAAACATTATACAATTTACAATATTTTATAAAACAAAAACAGTAAGGCTGAAATACTGAAAAAACTAAATACTGTAGAAAAACAGCATTATCATTTCGATACCTTCACTGCACCATGGCAGTACTCTTTTTAAATCAATTTTTTGAGGGATTACGATATTTTGCCCGCTTAATTCCATAATAACTTCATTTAATCTAATATGAACGTGTGTGACAGAGAGCAAGCTTTCTAAATGACTCCCAGCAGCTCGAGCGAACATGAGAGTAATGCTAACACAAACACAAACAAATGATACCTTTGTACCCCGTGTCATTTGTACTCTACGCAGGAAGAGAGAGCGAGAGAGAGACACTCTTCCCGGACCATCTCACTCTCTCTCTTTCTGTGACCACTTCACCAGCAAAATGAAGAGGAAAGACAACAAATCACTCTCAAATCTGCTGCTGTTGTTCCACAGCCTATCAACGCGTCTCTCCCGCCTGGCCACGTCAATACTGAAGAGTGATGGCCGTTTGCTATATGATTGCCTTTTTTATTTTCTCTCCCTCGCTCACCTTTCTCTTCGCCCCTTTCTATTCTTCCTCCTACCGCCCGCTCCGCTCTAATCAGCACGGCGGGCCGAAACAAAAGAGGGATTGTCTCTTTAACTGAGAGCAGCACTGTATCACAGCTTTCTTCCCCATTTCCCCGCTTTATTAGCGGCGCGGCGGACCACTGTTTATACTAGTGGGTATTCCGTGTTTGCTGGAACAATTACAGTATGACAAATGGTCCATCAATGCCATCTATCAGAGGGCGCTTGACAGGAATCCTATACGCAGGGCGGCCATTCGTCCCCTGCTTGCCTTCTCCTGGGCACCATGCTTCAGTATCCATGACAACACGCAAGCCGCTTGCCGTGCACAGTGCTCTGTGATGAGAGATGGCACCCGAGAGCGGCTCTGGAAATTAGCCTTTGACACCCCACCCCCCAAACGCGCTCTCAGAAACATCCCAACCCCCAAGAGCCTGCGTGCGCTCAAAATAATGGTGCCGTGACCCGGATGGCTTCGCCCCACCCCCAGCCTGGATAATCACCGGACCCAAACACAAACGCACACACACCTCAAGATCTCGCCGGCGCAGCTTATCTGAGCAACTAGAGCATGCACAAGATGGCTGATCGCCACTCCTGATATCCCATTATCCTCAGCAAATGTAAATACAATCGCCCTCGTCCCGCACCCTGCGCACCGGATCGCACTTCTGCCCCGGAAAACAAGATTGACATTTCATTGAGCGGACTTTTGCGCTCTATATTAAACACAGGAAAGTATTTGCTTTGCAGCCAGGTTTGCAGTTGTTCATTATGCCTCACCTTTTGGCTTATTGATAGAGGGAACTCTGGGGTATTGGGAAGGAACTAAATTGCTTGGGACTTTCCTTGGCGAGGAATAGATAATGCGGCTTTAATAAAGCGGTTTTGGACAAAACGGGCGTCAATGCAGATGGATATGAGGTTCGAAGTTTCGTGAACGTCATGCCAGACTGTGGGAAACCAAAAATAAAAGAGGGAGACACAACAGAAGGATCGATATTTGGGAGGCAGACGGCTGGAGCAAACGAAGGGGGTCAGAGTTCGACCTCCTGGGTGACCTTTGCCTGTTCTGAAACAAATACTGTGGGAGACGGCTAAAAAATATAATGTGGGTCACTGACATCTCACTTATTGTCTGTCATGACCAATTGCACGTTGGCTTTTGCACAAGCTGCAGTCCGTGAAAAGATAAATAAAGCAAATTCAGGCCAATTTTAGGCCAAGTTTAGTTAAAATCAACTAACAGTGGAAATTGTAAATTGTGCAAAGAAAGTGATAAAGTCATTCTAGTTTTAAATTATAATACAAATGAATTTTTATGACACCTTCCCCCTCTGTAATATATAATTAGTTTATTTATTTTTTTAAGTATTTAAATTAGAGAAATTCTACACTAAATAACAAGAAATAAAATAACAAGAAAGCAATCTGATTCACACTCATTACGAACCGATTATTTTAAGTGATTCAAAAACATATGGCACAATCAGTTTGGTCCAATTCACAAACAAATGACTCTTTTAAACCATTCCTTTTAGTGAGTCATAAATCAAAAGAGTCAAAAGACTCATTAGCAGTTAACAAATCAACAAGTTACCATTTCTCACAGTAATGAAAATGTTGAAATTGTTACAGGATGGATGGTAATTTGAATATATTACAGGGTGGACAAATGTGTACACCTTCCATCATCTTATGCATTTAATTATTTAATTACTGCAAGTAATGATAACTTTTTTAATGCTACATCAGCAGTAATGCTATCTATTTCAAGAACAATGCAAATAAGAGTCATAAAAGCAACAAAAAAACTATATAAAGATTAATACAAGATAAAAAAAAAAATCTAAAATACATACATACATAGGTTAAATATTTCTCATAGTAAATAAAATTCTCAATTGACATTAAAAACAAATAAATTTACAGCAATAGCAGAAAGAAATTCATACGTAATCTAATAGATACTATAACTGAAACATGTCCAAATGAATGAAACAAATAAAAAACATCTGAATTGAATCAAGAGCTGGAAATCGGAATTGATTCCAGCCCTATAACTTTCAAAAAGTCTTTTCGAAAGGGAATAAACACCCATATAGGCATCACGTCGGCCATGGCAGCATCAGCTACTGAAGCATGTATACTGCACAGGCCATGTAATGCTCTATTACTAAAGTCATAAAACAGTATGCTGCCCTGCCGAGTTGAGTAACTCATTTTAGAAGCGTGGCCTGAGCTTGAATGCAAAATGTCAACAGCTATAACCCGCCTGTGCCAGCGGTGCCCACATTGATGTGGCACAGCCTCTTTCTCCCAGTTGGAAAGCCGGCAGTTTTGCAGAGACTTGGAGTCCTTAATTATCCCCCGACTTAGTCTAATTCAATCAACACAATTTCAATCTGCCGGCAAACAGGCAAAAACACTCCCGTCCCCTCCAGTACAGAGTCTGAAATATACACGAAGAGGAAGTCGAGCTGACGGAACAGATGAAAACTAGATGCCACATAATCTTACTGCTTAAATCACGCCTTTATGAGTGATTATGAATGAATAGAAGCCTATGAGTGAGCCGATCACATGCTGCTCTCTCGTATAAAAGCGTTCTAGGGCATTGCCATAAAAATATACCACTGGGAAAACCATGGTAATACTACCGTTTACATATGCAGAGTAAAAAAAGAAAAGTGAATTGAAAGCAGCGCATAGCTTTCTTCAGTGCTCACTGCATTTTTGCACTTTTTTTAGTATGCAAGTGTAAAAAATAAATAAAATGACCTCACTGCTTTGCTTTTTAAAAATTCAGACTTAACGGTTTCTGATCATTGATCAAGATCAATAAAAGAAAAAAGTCATTGATTTGACCCAGCAACCCTGATGAAGGTGGTCTTGACCTGACTTTCGACATTCTCTGGGGATCCTGATGCATCCCAACACGCGTGCACGCGGACACACGGCCGGTGAGGTGAGCAGGGCAAGCCTTCATTTAAAGGTCATTAGGTTTTAATTGCACGGCTAATTCCCTGTGAGGAGCGGAAGCGGCGCGTCTGGGAAGGCCGGACAGGGTGGAGGGAGAAGTTAAACCATCGTGAATTGAGCTCTTAAAAACCCAGAAAGCCATCAGAGCAGAGATCCACCCCCATTCAAACAGCATCCCACTCAACGCTCGCACCACGTTATTAGATTTAATAAGCTCAAATAGCAGCCCCGGCCCCGCGCGTCATTATACAGCCGTTACGTTCCTGCCGACTGCCAAGACTGTTTTGCACTGTTCAGACTGCCAGAGCCAACAATCACAGATTAGTGAAGCCCTTCTCCCATTTCAACAGAGGTTAATAAAAAGCGACAGGGCTAAGTCTGCTCTGATTAACTATGCTGAGAGATATTAGCGCAGTTTGTTACATCAGATCATTATTGGATTAAACGGCGCGCACGCTCGCACAACAATGAAATTTTCATTTTCCATTTACAAGATGTACACACAAAGCCGGCTCTGGGAGTACACTTGTCAGAACAAAGATGGTATTATTTTTTTTCCTCTTTTTCAAACTGATACTACAGACTGACGATCCTTTCTGCGACGTTCCTGGTCAAACACTTACTGTAATTGTTTTCACAAGAACAAAAAGCAAAGATTAGTAAAGCATTTGCACCAATTAGCCTCAGCAAACACCTTTCGATTGCAACTGTGGTTTTAAGGTTTAGAGCAAAAAAAAAA
>NW_015652301.1:1312117-1312567 GCF_001515625.1 Sinocyclocheilus rhinocerous | reverse complement strand
ATAAATTATGAAACTATAATAAATGTATATATACACATTTATTTTCAATATTTATATAATATATAATATTATATATATTATACATAATATATATATACACACACGGACACTAAAGTCTAATGATGATCCTTCCTGCGGGTCAAGCGACACACACATTTATCATTTATTTTAGAATTTATTAGGATAATTCCTTTATTATCCTATATTTTCACAAAAACATTCATAATTTATATTCATTTTGATTCTAAATTTTTATATTCAAATATTTTTTAATATTATAAATAATAATTAAATAGAATTAAGTATATATATAACATATTTAATATATAAAATACTTTTCATAATTGATATATAATTAATAATTATTTATATAATTTATATATATATATATATTTAATATAAACAACATTTGCCTCTTAAATATATATACGTGCATGTGTGAGTATTTGT
>NW_015652301.1:1308717-1312107 GCF_001515625.1 Sinocyclocheilus rhinocerous | reverse complement strand
ATAAATTATGAAACTATAATAAATGTATATATACACATTTATTTTCAATATTTATATAATATATAATATTATATATATTATACATAATATATATATACACACACGGACACTAAAGTCTAATGATGATCCTTCCTGCGACATTCCTGGGTCAAGCGCTTACTGTAATTGTTTTCTCAAAAACAAAAAGCATTTAGTATATATTAGTATAGCATTAGCGCCAATTACTCTCAGAGAACACCTTTCGATTGCAACCGTCAAGGATTGCAAGGATCCATAAAGGTTTAGAGCAAAAAAACGCCAGTTTTTGTTTAAGGTGTCTGTTGAGAATTTGGCCTTTTGGTTCACAACTTAACCCAGATCATGCACCAAACTAAACCTGACCTAAACCCCGTCCCCTAAACCTTCTCTTGACCTTAATCAGCCTACTATCGAAGCTAGTTTCTTTCTACGCAGATTAAAGAGTTGCTTGGGAAAAATCAATGGAGGTCAGTGGAGAAGAGAAGTTATTTCAGCCATCCATCTGGACAGTAAATAAAAGCTTGTCAGTGGCCTGACGCCAAGCCAGAACACAGCTCCCTGTGAATCTCATCTCTATGTGTGGACAGTCAGACGTCACACCACTGAAACAAGACTAAAACGGTCCGCATAAATCAGGCAGTGCAGCCACACGATCACATGCTACATGTTAACAACATATGTGCACTGAAAAATATTTGGTGTAGAAGCAAATTTCATTTAGAAATTGCTGGTAAATTTCACAAACAAAAAAAAAGCAGAAATTAAGTAGAAAAACTGAAATAGTATTTTCTTGTAAAAAGTGCTCCAATATTTTCATTTACCACTTCAAAAAATCATTTATTACAATCTACCATTTAGAAATCTTTTAAATCCCACTTCAATTGCAAAATTTTAATTGAGGTAACTCGCAGGATATAGAATTGCATTTTGAATTAGAATAACAGAATTAAAAATGTTTATATAAATATTACATAAAAAAACTTATTATTAAAATTAAAATTAAATTAGAAATGTTGCCTTGACAACTAACTGAATTATTTTTTTAGATGAACTACTAAAAATGACAAACAAAACGTAAATAAATTTGATAATAATAATAATAATAATAATAATAATATAAAACCACTTTTAATATTTCAGGAAAAAATTACAAAAAGCACATAACAAAATTACTAAAATTTTAACTAAAATTAAAAAACTGAATACAGGGTACAGGGTGGACCAATGGGGACTATTTATTATAATGGGTTTATGTGAAGATTGTTTTCAGTTCACTTAAATTAGAAGCTATTGTTTTTTAAAGTCTAATAAATGTTACAATTGATGGCTCTCAATTCTACTGTGATGTTGTATGGCTGTAGTCAATGGTTAAATATTAGGGGCAAAAACCTTTTTCCTATACAGGCATCAGTAGTATTGGTATCAGTGATACTCGCCTTCAGTCATAAAAAAGATTCCATTAAACAAATATGAAAAATATACTGTTCTTTATGTTGTTTCTACAGTAATTTGCAGATTGAATGAATTATTGCAATATAAAAATATATTTAAAAACTTTAAGGTTAGGTGGGATTAATCGCAATTAAAAAAATTTAAAAATGTGTGATTAGTTAATATAATCTGTTTGAAATGACACCTACACAAATTTCTAATTTATTATAAAAAATTCTACTTTGTATTTAATACATTTAAGGACCAGGATGGAAGAACACTTTATTCCCCAGAATTCCATTACCTTGTTAAATTTCTTCCAATTGCAATCTATTTTCACCTGCAGTTCCGAATCAAATTCCGATTCAACTTCCTGTACGTTGTGGCCAATTCAATTCAAATTCACACGTGACCTGAAAGGGGGAATCTTCAATTCTGAATGTACATCGTCAATGTACAGGTTTTAAATGGAGTGATATGATAGATTTGAAACTACACTGTAAAAATGGTTTTTCGAACTTGTAAAAAACAGATTGTTGGAGTAAGTTTTATGTAAAAGTTTTACATATAAGTAAACACAATTTAATGTTTTAATGTTTTATTCAATGTGTTACTTGGCGTTTCTTTGTAATTAATTATGAAATTTAGCCATTACTGAGTGAAAACTGTTTTTTTTTATTTCAGTGTAGCTCTGCATGACACGATAATGCGCGATAATGACTTAAAGTTCAGACTGTTTCTTATACATATGACTTTGAATATAGTAAGGGCATTTTTATGGTGTTTTTTGTCGCTTCTAGTCACAATTCACACTTCTTCCAATGAATGGCATTTTGTTTTCAACAAAACAATGGTATGAAGTAACAGAGGACAACCGAAATTTCATTTGGATGAACTATTCCTTCAATGGTGCGATTGCCCAGAGTATGTTAGGTATGAATGTTTCCCGATCTCTTTTAAAAGCATGTGTCACACTCGCACAGAATTCACGCACAGGGACGGGCCGAGTCCTTCAACTGAGATGCGATCATACCCATCAGCCACTGAACAAATGAAGACAAATATTTCAAGAACTTAAGCTGGCTGTTATGACTCAAAAATGTTTTCTGTTGCACGGCAGACTTGTGCATTTAATATGGCTACAAAACAACCCTTTCAACTCTGTTTGCTTGCCTTTATCTTTTTAACATGATGCAACATCAAGGAACGAGGAGTCAATCAGGAACCGAGCCGCTTCAGGCCTGCAGTGTGTGACTGCCAGAGGCCAAGGGCCACAGGAAACCTCACTGCAGGGGCCGCGCAGCTCCTGATAGACACTCCCGCGTCTCAGCGACATAATAAATGCTGGCGATTCGTTTGCGCTGGTCTGGAACGACTCCCTGAAACACTGCAGTGCATATCAAACAGAACCAAACCAAACAGAGCAGTGTTTGAGTGTTTGTGCGGGATACTACAGGACCAAACGCTAGTATCTTGCATCTTGTTCCAATTTATTAAGACAGACAGAGCGGAGACTGAATATTATTAGGGATTAAAGGGAATTAAAGTCAAACCTGAACTCACAGCATGAACACCACAGTGCAATGTCTCTAGAGCAAGTGCTTTTACTCTTAATACTTTTAATTAGGCCTATTATTATAAAAAAAAAAAATTACAATCAAACACCATTATTTAAAGGATTGATGATTTAATTTAAAACAATAAATAAATACATTTTGCCATATTTAGTTTTAGGGCTGCTCGATTATGGCAAAAATCATAATCACAATTATTTTGGCCAATATTGTAATCTCGATTATTTAAAACGATTATGAGGGGGCCATATGACCAAAACTTTATATGAGTGATTTATTTAAAGATAGTGATACATATCAAATATATATTTCCTGTAAATAAGGTTGCTATGACATCTACATTGTAGAGACCAGCGGAATTTCAAAC
>NW_015652301.1:1308151-1308707 GCF_001515625.1 Sinocyclocheilus rhinocerous | reverse complement strand
CTACCGATCACTATCGGCCGATAATCACGTTGGGATGATTGATCGGTGGTCTCTAAAAAGGCCGATCTCAAGCTGATGACGCTGCCGTGAGAGGTTTGGCACGACATGCAGCGGAACAGTCTCTGTCCGGCGCGGGTGAAATAATTATAATGCTGAAGGTGAGGTACTCACCAAATGTCTTCAAATCACCACATCGCGTCTGTCGATAAGCGAGCTGCACGCTGCACAGTTGACACAGGAATTGTCACTTGCACAATTGAGGCAGTGTCACATCATCACTAAAGTTTATAAATTGCATTACTTTTAAATTCTTGCCGGTGTTTAACCATCCAGCGCTCATGCGCTCTCCTGGAGACCGTGCGATCAAGCAAACTCGCAGCGCACACACATAATGCCAGGTTCACATTACTCCGTTTGCAGTGTGAACGTGGTGCGTATTTTTTCCGCGCTTATGTTAACAGATTAATAAAGCATGCACACTACACTGCACACGGTTGATGTCCGGCAGTGTGTTCAGGAGCGGTGCGTCTGCAGCAGTGCAGAGATAGTTTCCGCA
>NW_015652301.1:1307671-1308016 GCF_001515625.1 Sinocyclocheilus rhinocerous | reverse complement strand
GAGGCAGTGTCACATCATCACTAAAGTTTATAAATTGCATTACTTTTAAATTCTTGCCGGTGTTTAACCATCCAGCGCTCATGCGCTCTCCTGGAGACCGTGCGATCAAGCAAACTCGCAGCGCACACACATAATGCCAGGTTCACATTACTCAGTTTGCAGTGCAGTGCATACGTTGTGCGTATTTTTTCCGCGCTCATGTTAAATTAAAGCGATCACTGCACACGGTTGCGGCCCGGCAGTGCGTTCAGGAGCGGTGCGTCTATTTTTGCAGCGCTGCAAGCGAAGAATTCAAGTAACAGCGCATTGTTTGCAGTAAATATGAACATGGATTGACACGAAAAT
>NW_015652301.1:1301751-1307640 GCF_001515625.1 Sinocyclocheilus rhinocerous | reverse complement strand
CAGGATTGCTTGTAATAAAGATTTCAATGCAAAAGGAAAGGCAGTAGAGCTGACTATGTCTGTTAATGGTAAGTTCGTGATAACGTAAGAAAAGTAGTTTAAATATGTTGCCACTTGCTTGAGCAACTTAATATAAAAAAAGGCTTTAAAAAGATCGGTGTCGATGATCGGTATTGGCAGATACTGCTTTCTGTGATCGGTCTCAAAAACCCTGATCGGAGCACCCCTAGAAATGGATAATCAAATGTAAAATAAAACAGCATAGTCTTCACTATAAGAATTAAACTTTTTTTGTTTCTTATTAAAGCTACAAAAGTCTTTCACTCAAGAGCAGTGTGTGATTTTGAATTTGTCTTTTGTTGTTTGATTAATATTAAGCACACAGTCGGCGCGCACCTTGAGCTAAAAGATGACTTTACATGTCCGTGTTCTATTCCGTCTCGGAGCGCATATATCTTCTGTGGAGCAGCGCAAGTTCTCTTTCACGCTTTTAAAAACACAAATAAATATACTTCTATAAATCAAGCACGTCCCATTTTGCAAGTCACGTTATATGATTTTACTGATTTGCACGTGAAATTGGGCTTTTATGGAGGAACGAAAGCGCAGCACTGGAAAAGGGGGCGGAATAATCGTTTTATCTCAATTATTGTATTTTCATAGTCGTTGGGGGCCCAAATTGAAATCGAAATAGTTTTTCGATTAATTGCACTGCCTTATTTAGTTTTGTGTGAGAAATGCAGGTTTAACGTCGCTAAAACTGATCACACGACACTCAAGAACTCACATCTTAATGCACCTCACTGGAATATATGCAAATGAGCTAAGGTGGATGGGAATTTTTCAGTGAATAATGATAAAAATTTCTCACACAAAGCATATAATATTTCACATTCATCATTTGAAAAATAAAATAAAATAAATAATAAATACAAATGCATTTCATGTAAAAAAAATGCATCTTTAATTACATATTAATTTAATGCATTTTCATTTTTATTAATGAAATAATGCATTTTATTAATAAAATACTGCATTTATAAATAAACAAATTATTTTATAAATTTATGTATAAGTAAAAATCAAATGTATTAATAAAAATAACACAACATATTTTTTTATTTATACAACTACATAAACAGACTAATACAATAAAATAATTTATATATAAATAAATAAATCATAAAAATAAAATACATTTTATACATATAATCAAATGCATTACTAAAAAATAACACAATGTATTAATTAAAAATACGCTTTTATTTATACATAAACTACATAAAACGTATTAATAAAAATAACACAAAGTATGAATGCATTTATTTTAGTAATACATCTGCTTTATTTTATTTTACTTTATATTAATTAATTAATTAATTTAATTCCAATAAATGTATTTATTTTTAAGTAAATACATAAAAGAGATCAACAAGTTTGAGCTAACTATTATATCCATGTTTGTGAAACAGGTGAGGACAGGTGATGCATATTTCCCTCCGCGAGCATCTTGTCTGTCTTCATTCTGATTGGCTATTTAAAGTTAACATCAAACCATGTCAAAACTTTCAAAGAATCAGCCTCAACTCCAACAAACTCCATCCTCGTGTCCCAGCACTGACTCAACACGACTCTTGTTCATCACACTGCTGTCACGTTACATCACGTCTGTCAATGAGAAAAACTGCACTTCCTATTAGCGGCAAGCAATTCGCAGTTGCTCCCAATTTCAAAACACTGTAAAAAATCACAGTCGAGGGGACGTATTTATTATTGCTCTGTGTATGGGGAGGATAGTAGACTGATTTATTGCGCTGCGATGTTAAAAGTAGGACACTTTCACAAGAGGGGGAAGTTCTAAAGAAGAAGTGCGGAGAGCTTATTTGCTATAGGCAAGCAATCAGTGAAGAATTCAAAAGCTAGCCTGGCCTCCAGAGCTCTATAATAAGGGAATGAGACGGGGGGGGTTACACACACACACACAACAACATTTTCCCATGTGACACCATAAAAGTATCTTGAAAGCAAGGCCAGCTATTGTCTCTTTGTTCAGACACAGCTATGAACATGTTTTTATGTGTGGTCCGAAATGCGGCGAGTGAGAGCGAGCTTTCAGGAGACCCGAGCTGCTGTGCTGGTCAGCTGAGGCTATATTAACACAAAGCCCAAAAGAACTGGGTACAAGAACAAGATGCTTGACATTTACACACATCACAATATACCCAAATATAAAACGCAGCTATAGAAGAACATCTTCCTTGCTATTAAAGGCAAAAGCATTCATAAACAAATGACTACTGTAGCAGAACATCTATTGATTCAGTGATTGCACAGAAATCATGCACAATATCTCAAGTCTTCTGAATATGTACAGTAGCTTAGTGTAGGTACAGACTATTTGCTGAAAACCTCTCAAATCTTGTCTGTGGACATGCAAAACATAAACACTCTCGGGCATATGATCAGCGAAAGACAAAAAAAAGAAGGAAAACCTGCTATAATACCTTCATAATAATAATAATACTAATCATTATTATTACTAAAACACAATTTATTATGATTTAAATTATACAATTTCAATCAATAAAATAATATATTACTATTGCAATAATAAATGTGATGTAAAATATTATTATTATTATTAATAATAATAATCAAAAACATAATTAACATTATAAAATGTAAACAAACGATAAATATTATTATTGCAAATTCAATATTTTAAATACAATTAATACTACTAATAATAATTAAAAAAATATTTATTATGATTTAAATCATAAAAATTAAACATCAATAAATTACTATTAATAAATGCATTGTAAAATAAAAAAACTGTTGAAATAATAATTATATTAATAATAATAATCAAAAATATTATTATCATTATAAAAATGTAACAATAAATAAATATTACTATTGCAATAAATGTACTGTAACATAAAAATACAATTTATTACTACTACTACTACTAATAATAATAATAATTAAAAAATATATGTATTATGATTTAAATCATAAAAATTAAACCCATCAATAAATTATTATTAATAAATGCATTGTCAAATAAAAAATTAGTTTAAATAATAACAATAATAATAACAATATGAATAATTTTTACTATGCAGAACAACAGTAGAACTACAATACTAATATTTATGTCTTAAATCCATATACATATAGAAAATCTAATTCCTGACTCCCGAGTCTAATTCTTAGTGATACAAACATACACATTTAACTCTTATAAGACATATTATCAGTCAAGTCCATTTCTCCATGAATTCATCTGCAGTCACAAACTCAAAACTCCTCGCTCATTATTTCCTACATTACAGTTTCCCTGTAGTGCAATAAAAATGTAATGGCAGTACAGAGATGGATAACAGAGATGGCTTGAACAAAAAGTTTCAGGAAAACTGTCAGAAGCAGTTGCACGTCTCTGGACTTTCCTGTCATTTCTCCTCACAGCAAACCAAAGCGACGAACAAGTGCTGCAGACAAACTCCAACAGTCCTGCTAATCTGTGAGCGCTGCAGTGAAGCCTGGAGATCTGCATACAGTAAAAAGACAAACAGTCCTGTAAATAAAGACGGCTGTCCGGCAACTGTCTTCCCCGCGACGCCATTATTGACCCTAGTCAGATGCTCTGCTGATTAAAAATTGATCCCTTTGGAAAAATCTAATCAACAGAACAGGATTTTTTCATATGAGGAGGGCACAGCTGCTGACACAAGGGTTGCAGACCTGTTATTAACCCCTGATCCGCCACGCAAACACACACACATGCGCGCTCTCCCTCAAGGCCCCGGCCAGACCGCGGCCCAGACGTCTTGAATTATTCAGGAGGCTGCGAGGCTCTGCGGCCACCTCACCTCAATTTATGCAGGCCGCTGCTCTCAATGGACCATCCGGGGCCCCTGAAGAACGGTCAGCGGAGGGATGGGACCGTTTGAGCTGTCAGGGCCGAGCGACCGGTGGGCTGCTGGCGGGGTGTGAGAATGAATTCATCAGCGAGGGTCACCGCGGGTTAATGATGCCACGCGTCTAGACGGCCGCCGCTCTTGGCCTTTGTCCGAGAGCCAGCTGCGGGTGAGACGGGAGGGCTGGGAATAAGAGCGCTTCCCACGCCACACTGACTAGTGCTATTAAGCTTTAACCACTAGACATGAGGCTCATGTTCATCACATTTCATCTAAACAAACAGCCAAACGTGATGCCAGAATATAAACTCTACAACAGCAGCACATCGCTCATATTAAGAGTGATAGTGTACAATATTATAATGTCTTGAGGGCAAAAAACAGCATCAAACATGAGTAAATGGCAAAAATGTACATTTCCATTCATGGCGAGTAAGAATACAGATCAGTCTGAATGCTAAACTGCTGTCAATCAAAAAACATTCGCCAGATTCAACTGATCTCTTTTTTTAGTGCTTCAGAAAACCTTGGAAAAACTTTAATTTTACACATTCACTGTCAAAAGGAACAGCAGAAGGGAAAAATGCATAAAGTTGCATTGAGATTTGAGTTCATTTTGAGAATCGTACTGATTTTCATTGCTTTATTTAGCCATTAGGATTTTATTTGTTCACTATATAAAGTATACAACTACAGTTCAAAAGTTTAAGTTTAGTTGATTTTGTGTTTTTCCTGTTTTTGAAAGAATTCTCTTCTGCTCACCAATTGCTCAGCAATTATTTAATAAAAAAATACAGTAAAAATTATGAAATATTATTTATAATTACGGTTTTCCATTTTAATGTATTGTTAAATGTAATGTATTTCTGTGATCAAAGCTGAATTTCCAGCATCATTACTCCAGTCTTCAGTGTCACATGATCCTTCAGAAATCATTCTAATATGCTGATTTGCTGCTCAAGAAACATTTCTGATTATCTTTATTGATGTTGTGCTGCTTCATATTTTTGTGAAAACCATGATACATCTTCTTCAGGATTCTTTGAATAGAAAGTTTAAAAGAACAGCATTTATTTGAAATAGAAATAATTTGTAATATTATAAATGTCTTTACTGTTACTTTAGATCAATTTAATTATGAATAAAATGTTTCTTTAAAAAAAATGGTAACACTTTACAACAAGGTTCCATTGGTTAATGTTAGTTAGTGTATTAACTAACATGAACAGACAATGAACGATACATTTATTACAGTATTTATTCATCTTTAATATTTAATATTAATATTTATTAATTCACAGTGCATTAACTAATGTTAACAAGCACAACTTTTGATTTGAATAATGCATTAGTAAATGTTGAGATTAACATTAACTAAGATTAATAAATGCTGTAGAAGTATTGTTCATTCTTAGTTCTTGTTAACTAAAGTAGTTAACTAATGTTAAATAATGAACCTGATTGTAAAGTGTTACCAGAAAAAAATCTTAACCCCAAACTTTTGAACAATAGTGTTTATACTTCAATTACTTTTATGTGCAGCAAACAAAGCAATATTTGCCTCAGAAGAGAACATCTTGCAAAGCGAAGACAATTTGTGCAATAGTTTTAAAGGGGTCATATGATGCCCATTTTCCACAAGTTGATATGATTCTTTAGGGTCTTAATGAAAAGTCTGTAACATAGTTTGGTTTTTGTAGCATTTTCCTTTAAATGTTAATGAGCTCTGCTGACCCCGCCCCTCTCTTCCGAGCTGCTCTCAGAGAGACTGTTTACTTTAGCTGCATTCATCGTGAAACTTGCTAATTAGCACATTATTAGGAAAGGCGATTTGCAAAGATTCATTACAAAACATTATACTCACTTCTTCTGTAGATGAGGCTGGATCATGAATGATTCGCGCGAACATAGACGCATTTAGGCTCAGATGTAGGGAGTAAACTACGACTGTTATGTCCATTATTAC
>NW_015652301.1:1292579-1301071 GCF_001515625.1 Sinocyclocheilus rhinocerous | reverse complement strand
ATCTGAGATCGGCTCGATTTGAGAAAGGGGAAAACATTTAACGAGATAAAAAAAAAACACCGGGTGGATTTTTATCATTATAGGGTGGTTATGTACACACTGCCAACACACATTTCAGTTCAAACAACTTGTAAAAGTGCATGTAGCATCCTATGACCCCTTTAAATAGACACACAAAACTTCAATAACGGTGTCAATCATCAACACCCCATTAAAATGGAAAAAAGGGGCTTTTAACATCACCACATGACATATAACTAACAACGACGAGAATAACAACAGCATAAAGAAAGTCTTTAACATTTATTACTCACTTTACTCACGCGGCTATTCATGCAGGGAGCTCATAACCCCTTATGTTATATATAAATTTATGCATATTCAATATAATAATGTGTTGAATGTAAGAAATCTTCATTTCATTTATTTTTAATTAATTAAATTTGATTTAATATTTAACATTTTTACATTAAAAAAATACATTTATTTTTTGTTTGTTTATTTTATTTATTTGTTTATTTATTTATTCATTTATTTATTACAGTTTTTGGCAAATTTTTTAAAGATTTAGCAACATTCAGCTCATGTAAATACTGGTGATGTCATTTGAAATTGTTCACTAGTGACTAGTTAGAGACTAGCCCCTCATAATTCCCATTTTGGAGAAATGTTTTGGTGTTGTTTGTGACCCAGAAACATGCTGCACATATGAACTGCATGTTATTGCATGTTGACTTAAATGTTGTGCCCATCTCAATATCCAGCTCAACTATCCACTGAACAAACAGTATCAAATTCTACAGTGAAACCTGTATCAATCTTTCTCCTGTTGAACCTCGTTCGTCTACCACAACAATTTCTGGGTCTCCACATACTACAGGTTCACGGTATCCTCTCTGAATTCAAAAACCCGCTTCTGATCTGTTAAACCCCCAAAGAGTGAAAAAGCCTCTCTCACACAACATCCTGTGATTAGAGCCTCGTCGTACGCCACTCAATACTCGACCTGCTATCATCACACACACACGATTACTGCACCATCAGCACCAGCCCACCCTGTTTAGTAACCATTCTTCCAGGAAAAAGCGTGAGGGAGGGGGTGCTAGCGGTTGGCAACAGTTTTGTCGTCATGAGACCATCTCCTTGGTTATCCCGTTGACCAAACCTCGAGTGTGCAATTGCGGCTAGTAGTAAGATTGTGAAAGCATTGCGTAAGGTTTTCCTATCAGCTCAGCGGTGGGCTTCCAATTAACCGATAATATCACAGAATAACATGTTTCACGACGGATACAATCAGGTCCCTCCCTACACTGCTGCCCACTGAAATCATTATGAGAGCTAAATGTGTTATGAATAACATTTCAAAGGCCACACATGATGAAAACGTACTGTATGAAATGTCAATAAACACAGTCATCTGCCATTCATGATCTTTTATAATACATTGTGCTGCGGTTTAAGTGCTTATGTAGTCAAACATTAGCCTTGAGAATGAACCTCTCAACCTACAGAGGAGTAAACAACCTAAGCATCTATACTAACTAGTTTAATCGCCAGACTCAAACTAACTAAAATAAGCACAACTCCATTTATTACACTTCTCAAATTCAGAGCTGACATTTTAAAATGCTAATTTTCAACCATGAACTGAACAGTGTTGGTATTCTTAACTAAAACTAAAGCTATTAAAAACATTTTTGTTAATTTAAAAACCTGAAATAAAATGACATTTATATTAATAAATATTAGATGAAAAACCTGAATGATAATAAGAAATGTAGCCTTTAAACAAGGCACATTAGAGTCTTCGTTTATGAGCCATTTCCTTTTTTTTTTTTAACATTTTCATCCAAAGTAGATTTAATAAATTAATAAATAATAATCATTTAATACTGGCTTTGATGTAGTCAAATTGATTAAAACATAAAATAAAATTATTATCAATCAATTTGCATACAGTCTGTGAAAATAATATTAAAATGAAATGATGATGATGATAATAATAGTAGATAATTTAAATAAACAATATACAGACATCACTATTATTATTATTATCAATGATCATATTATTATTATTATATTATTATTATTATTGTTGTTGTTGTTGTTTTGTTATTGTTAAAATAAAATATTGTATAAATTGTTATTGTATAAAATAAAATAGATTTAAATAAATAAATAAAATACACACACTCCCCAAAACAAGCACTCATTATTATTATTATTATTAATGATAAATAACAAACGTTGCATTAATAACTAACTAAAATTTAAAGTTGAAGTATTAAAATTACTAGAACTGAAATAAATAATAAATACTGTACAATCACAAAGGCAAATTTATAAAAAAAAACTAAAATTTAAATGGAAAATATAAAAATAAAATCTAAATCAAAATATTAACACTACAATCAAAGCCAGTCAGATTCAGAACACATTTGAGGTATGATGTACAGTTATTAGAAATTGATTAGGCCTACATGATTTTGGACCAATAAGAATTCAGTGTGGGCGGAGCTACTCGGCATCAACAGATAAAATGTTTAGCATGATGATTTTGACCACAGTAGCTAGTAA
Organism: Sinocyclocheilus rhinocerous; assembly: GCF_001515625.1. Taxonomy (NCBI): domain Eukaryota; kingdom Metazoa; phylum Chordata; class Actinopteri; order Cypriniformes; family Cyprinidae; genus Sinocyclocheilus; species Sinocyclocheilus rhinocerous. The sequence continues at coordinate 1,298,494 of NW_015652301.1, read as the reverse complement.
AACATAAACATTCATAAACATGGATGTCATGTATTGAGAAGCATCACAGAAACAGGTTTTTTATAAAATATATGAGGAGATTCTCTCGGTTTTAGCATATGCTAAAATGCTTATTGTCTTAGCTCTGTTAGCTGTTTCTCTACAATATACACCAGCAATTATTTAAAAAAATCTCTGAACTGGAAAAATATGCATACTGAACCACTGAATGCAGAATCATTCAGCTGAATGCCAAAAACAAGCACACACAAACTGAAACCCACAACAACCGACTCTGTATGTACGCTCAGAGAGACAAAAGGTTTAATGTGCATCTGATGTCTGGTGTCATAACGGCGGAGGTCAGCAGTCCCGGCAGTGACTGAGCTAAACTCAAGGGCAGTCGTCCCATCTGGAGGCGCCCTTTACAAATGCTACAATCTCCCTCCATCAAGGTGAGTGTGCACATAACTCAAACAGCAGCGCAGAGGGCAATCCCAGCGGCCATGTAACAACACACAGGAAAAAAACTCAGAGAGGGGACACACAACATTACATAACATCAGATTTTTTTTGTTAACTTTGATTGCTTTCACCGTGTCCTTCTAGCAGGTGCAGCTGAGCAAGCAAAAGTCTAATTTGAGCTGGTGTCGTTCATATGAAGGGACCACTGGGGAAGAACCGCTCTCATATTCACACACTCCAGCTGAGAACACACTAATCTCACAACAGCTACAACTACTTATTTTATCCATTAACTCAATTTACCGCAGTAAATTCCCCCTAATCAGCCCGTTCTGCTGTACCTACCTACACATACTAGTACATAGAACAATGACAAACAATGGAGCTACATAATGTTCAAAGAAACAAGCCGCATTATTTATAAGCCTTTTCCTATTTTTTAGAACATATTTGACTCTCTCTATGTAGGAATAAACCAACAATCTATTTCTCGACTTCAAATGGTGCAAAACTCTGCGGCGAAACTTCTGCTGGGTGTGCAAAGGTGTGAACATATTACCCCAATTTTGATGTCTCTTCATTGGCTTCCTGTCCACTACAGAATTGATTTTAAGATTCTTTTCATTGTTTTTAAATCTTTACACGGACTGGCACCAACGTATCTGTCAAGTCTGTTGTCTTTACACAACCCATCGAGCTCCCTCCGATCATCTGATCAGAGGGCTAGAGTAAAAATGAGAGGGGATCGGACCTTTTCTGTGATTGCCCCTAAACAGTGGAATAGCTTTCCACTGTGTATCAGAACTGCTAAAGCATTGTCAGACTTCAAGGCTTTGCTTTGTTTTGTTTGAATGTTGTTCTAAGTGTATAAATGTAAAGCACTTTGGTCAACTCTAAGTTGTTTTAAACTGTGCTCTAGAAATCAAATTGACATTGATATTGGCAAGTAAATTTGATGTTTAATAAATAAATAAAACTAAACGTATTATTTAAATGTATTATTATTAAATTTGATGATATAAGCTGGCTTTGATGTAGTAATCAAAATTATTTAAATAAATATAACATAAAATTCATAACAATAAATAAAAAAACAGTATATGTAAATAAAATTAAAATATAAACCAACAACAAACACACACTCAAACTCCAGCACAAGTGCTCACATTATTATCATTTTATTTTATTTTATTTATTAAATAAAAAATAACACACACAAACATGTCCCAGCACAAACATTGTAGGTTAATAAACACTTGATGAAAAACTTAAACATAAATTAGAAATGCTCCTTTGGCAACTAATTAAATTTCCACAGAAATTCCAAAATGACTTTTCCCTTACATTCAACATCCAAAAGTGCATTCATCTTTGCCACGTTACATTCATTTAGTTGACTAGTGCTATTAACAAAAACATTAATGGCAAAAAAAACACTTACACTGACAAGCTACGCAATATCGCGTTCAAAATCGAATGTGACTCATCTGCGATAATGAACGCGATATAGCAGTGATCTACGGCTCTGTGTATTAAATGCCGCTTCATCTGAAAGCACGTGATGGAGATTTACTATTAATCACAGAACCGGCTTTACTGACGAGATGCGCATGACAATCACATGCGATTTATCGTGCAGCCCTAAATTTGTTTGTTGATCACAAAGTACAAAATAGATGAGGAAAACTAGGAAGCCAGGTGTATTCAAAGCACACCCATTACTGTCTACAGTGCGTGGAATGGTGCGCTGTGATTGGTTGTTACTGTTTACAGTGCGTGGAATGGTGCGCTGTGATTGGTTGAGCGGATATATCGCATTCTGCAGAAAAGGGAGACTGGCGTTTGTCGCGGTTTGGAAAGAAAGGGAGGAAACATGACAGAATAACTCGGCAGATATCGCATTTTGCGTAAAATTAAAAATGGACTTTTCAATACCGACCAGATACAATACTGATTTTGGCCTATATATATATATATATATATATATATAAAACTAATAAAAATGACAAAAGACGATTAAAGCTGCAAGCAGCGTTGAAAGGGCCCTTGCACCCGGAGCCACCTTCACCCGGTGGCCTTAGGAAAACAGTGAATATTGGGCAATATGCATTTAAAGTGGTAAATATAGTAGTAATATGTCAAAGTAATTTATATGTGCCAAACTTCCTGCTGCCAGCTGGTGGTGCTATGACTATAACTAAATATTGGCATGTAGATGTCTTCAGGCCAGGACTCTGATCAAACATGTGAAGTTTGGGGCAGATTGGACATTGCATGCCCTGAGTTACAGCAACTTCCTTTTTCATTGTATTAATAGCATGCTTTAGCAAATTAGATAAGTGTTGCTAGCATGTTTTAGCATGTTTTTAACATGTTGCTAGCCTATTTAACACTTGCTGACGCTTTTTAATATGTTGCTAGGGGTCCATAACAGTGTTAAACATCACTTCCTGTCACCAGCAGGTGGTGCTATGACTATAACCAAATATGGGCATGTAAATATCTTCAGGCCAGGACTCTTATCAAACGTGTGAAGGTTGGGGCAGATCGGACATTGTTTGCCTGATTTACAGCAACTTCCTGTTTCATGGCGAAACATCGAAATTTGTCAGGCTGCCAGGGACACGCCCTTCGACGAAAACTCAAGATCTTCGCAATTTAGCATCGCAAAGGCCTTATGATTACACTCACCAAATTTGAAGATGATCCGATTAAAACTGTAGGAGGAGTTCGTTAAAGTACGAGACCTGAAAATGGCAAAAACTGCACAAAACTCGTAGAGGAAATTCAAAATGGCTGACTTCCTGTTGCGTTTAGGACTTCACTCCAAGAGACTTTTTTGTAGGTATTGGCACATTACATGTACCGAATTTCGTACACGTACGTGAAACGTTGTGGGAGGGGCGCGTTGTTGAAATTTTATAGGTGGCGCTATCGAGCCATTTTGGCACAACCAATTCTGAAACCCATATCAGACGTAAATTTTCACCAGTTCTGATGCGTGTGCAAAGTTTCATGAGTTTTTAAGCATGTTTAGGCCCTCAAAAATGCGATTCATTTTGGAGCAGAAGAAGAAGAAACGGCGCAATTCCTAATAATAAAATAACTTCATAATAATAATAAAATTACTAAAAGTTTAAAATACTTTTTTTTAAAATATAAAATAAAAATGTAAATATAAAAGTAATCAAATAAAAGTTAGTAATCAATTCACATACAGTAAAAGTAAAACTATATTTAATAAAATTTATATTAATTTATATTAATATAAATTACTATTGTTATTATCACTCTTTTTATTATTATTATTAATAACAACAATAAGACTATTGTTATTAATAAATTAAAAATGATACTTTAAAACAGTGGTTCTCGATTCCAGTCCTCGCATACCACCGCTCTGCACATTTTGTAACTTATCACTTCAGACATTTGTTCTATTCGACAGTAAGTGCCCTGCGAAGTGGACTTCACAGGATATTCTGCCATGATTCCAGTTCGAAGGGAGCGTATATGTTCCATTCAAAGGGCATTAAAGTGTGCGAGACGTGAATTTAAATAGTATTTATTTACAGAGGTATATTATGTCAGACTTCACACTTCTCTACTAAGTTTGGTTTGTGTGTGAAGACGCTGCAGGCCTTGGTGTAGTGCAAATCTGTGAATGAATGTTCCGAAGTGAAGTAAACTTCAACGAATTTCCCGTGCTCAGGGAGTAGGGAACAGTGAACACTGTTTAGGGACCCTGTCAATCGGAACACAGTTCATGATGGAGCTCTCTTCTAACAAGCTGATGATCTGAATCAGGAGTGTTAAATAAGAGAGATGCACTGGAATTGAGAACCACTGCTTTAAATAAATAAATCAAAACCAAAAAAATTTTTTTTTTCAGATGCATGGGGAAAATAAAGAGGCTTGAAAGTGCTTCAGTGTAGACGGACTGTTATGGTACCAGTGTTGTTGGTTTGGAAAATTTTCATGGTGAAGACATTATCCCAGCCAGAGATGTTAGCGGTTCAAGACCAGAAGGTTTAAGAGGCCACTGCAAAGCCAATTTTCCAGCCCAGAATCATGGAAATGTGTGGAATGAGGTCAGATTAAAAAACGATTTTAATCTAAACCCTACGGAGGACGGACATCAGACCATCCAGCAGTTATTGTACACTGGGTTTGTTGAATATAATAATCAACAGACAGCTTGTCAAAGGGATGTGAGCGCTTGTGCTGCTAGTGGTGGAACAGCTGTGAAGCGGCTCCCCAGAAAAGCATTCTGGGATTAATGCACAGGTCAGAAGACTATCTCAACTAAAGATGCTTCATATGGTGCTTTGATCGTTTCCATCTCAGTGCTGGTGGAAACCATACAGACAGCTCCTGTATTTACAGACTGTGAGCTTTCAGTGCAAGAACTGTGAACGGTTCAACTGAAATGACATTGATTTATAGCACCACATACATAAACTGCCATCAAACCAAAATAATAGCTTATATTCTATGGAAAATAACCTGTCGATACATAAACAGCGAAACGCCGGAGCCACCAGCACAAAACGTGTTCCCTTTTGAGAGAAAGATCTAGAAGAATTTCAAAACAAACCATTAAAATGTTTGAGCTCCGTGTAAGATGATTGAGTTAGCAGCAGGCTTTAGCTTTGCCAACACATTCATCCAGTCATGCTTTTGGAAGGCAAATTGTATTTTCACCAAATTGATTTTCTCCTCATTGATTTTCTTATTTTACAAAGGCATTTTGTGTGGCACAGTCCTCTGTTTCAGTAACATCAGTCATCTTGGCGCAATAACCAAACCTGTGCAGGTACCGCACTGAAACCTGGCAGATAATGGTGCACAATTCTGCGATGCGCCACTGTGCATAAACAAAACTACACTTCCATTCTTAAGTCAAGTGCACACTACAAGAATCAAGCTCGTCGCCCTTTGATATTTTGCATCTGCGACTAAAAGCCCTGCATCACAGCCAATGAAATCTGACAAAAGAGCAGCAGCAATGGCAAAGAGTAATAGCTAAAGAAACTGTGAGAGAGCAAACAATATGCAGCATATACTTGATTTTTATAATATTGAGCCTTATTCATGAAAGATGGGCTGAAAAAAAATTGTGCAAGTTGTTCATAAAACCATTTTTACAAAAACTGTTGCATGCAACTGAGTGTGACTAGTGGTCGACCGATATTGTTTTTTTGACAGCCGATGCTGATGTCGATATCTTGGAAAGCAGGGTGGCCGATATAAAGCCGATATAATTTTATTTATTTTAATTCATATTTAAGAAATTTGAAATCATTTGAAAATAGATTAAAAAATAAATGTGTAAAATAAGCATACTTATACTTTAAATGATAAAGTATTTTTCACAAATAAATAAATATTTAATAAAAAATATAATTAAAAAAGGAAATAAACACTGTAACCAACAGGGCACTCAGTAATCTGGGAAGTTTGTGTGCATT
>NW_015652301.1:1289483-1291818 GCF_001515625.1 Sinocyclocheilus rhinocerous | reverse complement strand
AATCAAATAAAAGTTAGTAATCAATTCACATACAGTAAAAGTAAAACTATATTTAATAAAATTTATATTAATTTATATTAATATAAATTACTATTGTTATTATCACTCTTTTTATTATTATTATTAATAACAACAATAAGACTATTGTTATTAATAAATTAAAAATGATACTTTAAAACAGTGGTTCTCGATTCCAGTCCTCGCATACCACCGCTCTGCACATTTTGTAACTTATCACTTCAGACATTTGTTCTATTCGACAGTAAGTGCCCTGCGAAGTGGACTTCACAGGATATTCTGCCATGATTCCAGTTCGAAGGGAGCGTATATGTTCCATTCAAAGGGCATTAAAGTGTGCGAGACGTGAATTTAAATAGTATTTATTTACAGAGGTATATTATGTCAGACTTCACACTTCTCTACTAAGTTTGGTTTGTGTGTGAAGACGCTGCAGGCCTTGGTGTAGTGCAAATCTGTGAATGAATGTTCCGAAGTGAAGTAAACTTCAACGAATTTCCCGTGCTCAGGGAGTAGGGAACAGTGAACACTGTTTAGGGACCCTGTCAATCGGAACACAGTTCATGATGGAGCTCTCTTCTAACAAGCTGATGATCTGAATCAGGAGTGTTAAATAAGAGAGATGCACTGGAATTGAGAACCACTGCTTTAAATAAATAAATCAAAACCAAAAAAATTTTTTTTTTCAGATGCATGGGGAAAATAAAGAGGCTTGAAAGTGCTTCAGTGTAGACGGACTGTTATGGTACCAGTGTTGTTGGTTTGGAAAATTTTCATGGTGAAGACATTATCCCAGCCAGAGATGTTAGCGGTTCAAGACCAGAAGGTTTAAGAGGCCACTGCAAAGCCAATTTTCCAGCCCAGAATCATGGAAATGTGTGGAATGAGGTCAGATTAAAAAACGATTTTAATCTAAACCCTACGGAGGACGGACATCAGACCATCCAGCAGTTATTGTACACTGGGTTTGTTGAATATAATAATCAACAGACAGCTTGTCAAAGGGATGTGAGCGCTTGTGCTGCTAGTGGTGGAACAGCTGTGAAGCGGCTCCCCAGAAAAGCATTCTGGGATTAATGCACAGGTCAGAAGACTATCTCAACTAAAGATGCTTCATATGGTGCTTTGATCGTTTCCATCTCAGTGCTGGTGGAAACCATACAGACAGCTCCTGTATTTACAGACTGTGAGCTTTCAGTGCAAGAACTGTGAACGGTTCAACTGAAATGACATTGATTTATAGCACCACATACATAAACTGCCATCAAACCAAAATAATAGCTTATATTCTATGGAAAATAACCTGTCGATACATAAACAGCGAAACGCCGGAGCCACCAGCACAAAACGTGTTCCCTTTTGAGAGAAAGATCTAGAAGAATTTCAAAACAAACCATTAAAATGTTTGAGCTCCGTGTAAGATGATTGAGTTAGCAGCAGGCTTTAGCTTTGCCAACACATTCATCCAGTCATGCTTTTGGAAGGCAAATTGTATTTTCACCAAATTGATTTTCTCCTCATTGATTTTCTTATTTTACAAAGGCATTTTGTGTGGCACAGTCCTCTGTTTCAGTAACATCAGTCATCTTGGCGCAATAACCAAACCTGTGCAGGTACCGCACTGAAACCTGGCAGATAATGGTGCACAATTCTGCGATGCGCCACTGTGCATAAACAAAACTACACTTCCATTCTTAAGTCAAGTGCACACTACAAGAATCAAGCTCGTCGCCCTTTGATATTTTGCATCTGCGACTAAAAGCCCTGCATCACAGCCAATGAAATCTGACAAAAGAGCAGCAGCAATGGCAAAGAGTAATAGCTAAAGAAACTGTGAGAGAGCAAACAATATGCAGCATATACTTGATTTTTATAATATTGAGCCTTATTCATGAAAGATGGGCTGAAAAAAAATTGTGCAAGTTGTTCATAAAACCATTTTTACAAAAACTGTTGCATGCAACTGAGTGTGACTAGTGGTCGACCGATATTGTTTTTTTGACAGCCGATGCTGATGTCGATATCTTGGAAAGCAGGGTGGCCGATATAAAGCCGATATAATTTTATTTATTTTAATTCATATTTAAGAAATTTGAAATCATTTGAAAATAGATTAAAAAATAAATGTGTAAAATAAGCATACTTATACTTTAAATGATAAAGTATTTTTCACAAATAAATAAATATTTAATAAAAAATATAATTAAAAAAGGAAATAAACACTGTAACCAACAGGGCACTCAGTAATCTGGGAAGTTTGTGTACATTGGGAATCATATTTTTTCAATTAAAGCCAAGGTAACACTCATTTTACATA
>NW_015652301.1:1289032-1289388 GCF_001515625.1 Sinocyclocheilus rhinocerous | reverse complement strand
ACTTCACAAGATCTCACAACTGGATCCGACTAAGTTTGCAAGGTTTTTGAAATTAGATGTTCATTAGTCATTCAAAGATTTGTTTAAATGATATAAATGTGTATTTGCTGAATGCTGACGGCAAACGAGAAAGTATTTGTAACAACGTTCGTAGTTTGGGAAGAAGGAGGCGGGAACAGGCGAACATTTAAAAAAAACTTTAATAAAATAAACAAACACAAAATGAAAGTAGGGCGGCAGCCCCTCGCAGACGACTGCCGCACACAAAACACAAAATAAAGTCCAGGCCTGGTCCTCTCTCGTCCAACACTGTCGTCACTCCTCCTTTTATCCTTCCGGAGCTCCTCCGTGGGACT
>NW_015652301.1:1268371-1288095 GCF_001515625.1 Sinocyclocheilus rhinocerous | reverse complement strand
TTTTTGTATACATTTTAATTCCTTTGTTTAACAGTTCTATCTGATTATTAGACAGATTTCTGTCCGTATTTAGACAGAACTGTTAACGACAACAGCGAACAAGAGGGAGAATGTGAACACTGTGTGCGCAAGCGCTGCCGTTCTCAGCGCCGTCAAAATAAAAGTCCCGTCTCGAACGCATCGACTAAACAGAAAAACTTATCTGCCGATGCCGATATTTGAAAAATGCCAAATATCGGCCGATATATCGGCCTTGGCACTATATCGGTCGACCACTAAGTGTGACAATTTAGAAAATGAAAATTGTGCAATTCACTCTCAACCCCGCCCCTCTCGTCACAGTATTATAATGTTTGCCTTTCTATTACTAATAATATAAAAGCAATCGTTATAAGGCTTTTTGTATACATTTTAATTCCTTTGTTTAACTGTTCTATCTGATAATTAGGCAGACTTCTATCCGTATTTAGACAGAACTGTTAACGACAACAGCGAACAAGAGGGAGAATGTGAACACTGTGTGCGCAAGCGCTGCCGTTCTCAGCGCCGTCAAAATAAAAGTCCCGTCTCGAACGCATCGGCTAAACAGAAAAACTTATCGGCCAATGCCGATATTTGAAAAATGCCAAATATCGGCCGATATATCGGCCTTGGCACTATATCGGTCGACCACTAAGTGTGACAATTTAGAAAATGAAAATTGTGCAATTTACTCACTCTCAAGTCAATCTAAAGCTGTAGAACTCGCTTTCTTCTGTGGAAAACAAAAGATATTTTGATCATGTAATGAAAGTTAATGGGGTCCAAAACTACGATTTTACATAACTACGATTTTCATTTTTGGGTGAACTACCCCTTTAAGGTTTTGCAAACAATTTACATTAATTAACATGGCTTGTGTTTGATGAATGAGGCTTTGTGTGTGAAACAGTATGCAGTGCTAAACACTTCACACAGTAGTATACTACACTGTTGACACGCGGTCTCAGAATGTCACATGATTGATTCAGCAAATGATGTGCAGTTACCTCAGAAATACTTCTGCATTTTTAATCCAATTTCGTGTAAAAATGCCTTAATATTTTGTCAAGATTGTTAAAATCACAACAAATATTTTTTTCTGGATTATTCATCACACTGGACCTGAAAGGTCAAGTTGGGTGCATTGCATTGTGGGATACCGTCTCAAACAGTTTTAATTTTAATTTTAGTTTTAGTTTTAGTAATTTTGTTGTGCGCATTTGTTATTTGTATTATTTTATTTTTGTTATTTCTATTTAGCTTTATTTTATTTTTATTTTAGTGTCAGTTTTTTTTTGTAATGTTAGTTTTAGTAATTTTAGTACTTCAACACAAACTCATTTTATTTCAGTTAGCTGACTAATTTTCATTTAAGTTTTTCCATCTAGCATCTGTTATATTTTAGATGTCCCTAAGGCAACATTTCTAATTTTTCTACTTGAATTTATTTTTATTTTAGTTTTAGTAGTTTTTGTACTTAACGTACTTCAATTAGATACCAAGGCAAGGCATTATATATATATAATGCTAAAATATATATATATATTATATATATATATATTTATTTATATATTATTATTATTTTTCAATCTATTATTTCAGATTTACTTCAGTTACCATTTGTCATTTTTATTATTATTTTGTTGTTGTTTCAATTTAGTTTTTCTATTTTCTAATTTTAGTATTTCAACTCAAACTCATTTCATTTCAGTTAGCTGCCAAGGCAACATTTCTAATTTTCAATTAAGTTTTTCCATCTAATACCTAAATTTAATTTTATTTCAGATTTATTTCAGTCACCAAAAAAGATTTTAATAGTTTTAGTTAACAATAGCACTGTACAAAACCTGAACTTACAGAAACATGCACAATCCGTATGGGACGCTCACACTGAAAGCGTCAAAGCAACCTGAAGTCATTCATTTTCAATGAGACACCACTGGCAATGGGATTAAGTTTCATTTTTATGCAAATATGCAACGAGAAAATGCTGCGACAACCAATGGGAGCGCACAAAGGGAAGTTAGCTGACTAATTTTCATTTAAGTTTTTCCATCTAGCATCTGTTATATTTTAGATGTCCCTAAGGCAACATTTCTAATTTTTCTACTTGAATTTATTTTTATTTTAGTTTTAGTAGTTTTTGTACTTAACGTACTTCAATTAGATACCAAGGCAAGGCATTATATATATATAATGCTAAAATATATATATATATTATATATATATATATTTATTTATATATTATTATTATTTTTCAATCTATTATTTCAGATTTACTTCAGTTACCATTTGTCATTTTTATTATTATTTTGTTGTTGTTTCAATTTAGTTTTTCTATTTTCTAATTTTAGTATTTCAACTCAAACTCATTTCATTTCAGTTAGCTGCCAAGGCAACATTTCTAATTTTCAATTAAGTTTTTCCATCTAATACCTAAATTTAATTTTATTTCAGATTTATTTCAGTCACCAAAAAAGATTTTAATAGTTTTAGGTAACAATAGCACTGTACAAAACCTGAATTTACAGAAACATGCACAATCCGTATGGGACGCTCACACTGAAAGCGTCAAAGCAACCTGAAGTCATTCATTTTCAATGAGACACCACTGGCAATGGGATTAAGTTTCATTTTTATGCAAATATGCAACGAGAAAATGCTGCGACAACCAATCATGTGATCAATTACCAAGGTTTGACTTCAAAAGCCACTACAACATCACTTTGTTTGGCTGCTGCAGTCAAGTAGGAATACCAACAGTGCAAGTAGCATGTCCATGTGTTTCAGGATGAGGGGCCAAACAGATTAGAGCTGTGGCTGGGAGCAAGACCCCATCGCGATGACCCTCATCTCACATTTACACCCTGTCGCCGTGGCCCGAGAGAAACGGCTGCCTCCTGCCCTCTCCAGCAAGGCCTGCAGCAGCGTTTAGCAAAACCTGCTGCTCTCGATAGGGGTACGGAGATGGAGATGCAACGGAGAGAGAGGGAGAGGAAGAAGAGAAAGAGAGGGGGTCCCTAGAGAGCTGAACAATCAGACAATTTCAAGATCACGAAGCATTAAACCAATCCCGGCAGGGTACACTAATTAAACAGCCGGGCCCAGCACCGCCAACCAATCCCCACAGAGCAATTAAATCCATCCCCTCTAAAACACTGTGGAACCTGTCTAGGGAAAACCACGGAGAGAAAGCGAGAAGGAAAAACATAAAATTCATCTGGAGAGAGCGAGAGAGGGGGGAATGCAGTAAGCTTCTAACAAGGGGAATTGAACGGGAACGATTCAATTCGACGCTTTGTTCTTCCGTCTTTATTTTTTTTTAATTACTACAGTCAAAACGCCCCAAAAACTCTTTTCTTGAAGACCCCAAGACCACCAGTGTCATACAAAAAGCATGACCCCGCCGTTAATTCATATAAAAGAGTTCAGGAAGCACTTCCAGACTCGAAAAAAAATGACGAACAACCGCCTGGAGCTCCTTAATAAACCAGCGGAGATGATCACGGTGTCATCGAGCACAATCTATTCGCCGGCGCACTGATCAAAATCATCCCAGAATGAAAAACGACTCCATCATCCGTCAAAGAGCTCCTGGGCGACTCCGGATAACTTCCCAAATCCAAATTACATTGGAAAAGCGCGCATAATAACGTCACTATCATCAAAGATCACATTTGTAATCCATATCAACTTCCTGTTTATTGCAATATGCTTCACGAAACATGCTAGCAATGCTGAAGCCGTGTAGAGCGACACCAAACAATGAAAAAACCCTGCATTTATACATGATTTGAAAAGTGGTTTGACTAATTAAATAATTAAAAAGAGATGCGGAAATGAAAGCAAGGATCTCTAGGAGCGTTTCGTCTGCAGTTTGTATGCGTGTGGCCCTGTGTGGCTGCATCTAAACTGCCCTTTGGCGTGTCGAGGCATCCCACTGGTTCCAGTCAGAGCTGATTTTCACTGTTTCTCTCTGAAGCCGTTATGTAAACACTAGAAATGACAATTCAAAAAAGGGGACAGACTACGGATAAACTGCATTTAGATTTGCTTAGCAGGGAAGCACACGCATTACATGCAAATTTAATGCACGCTACATGCCACCACACATACAAGAAATGAGATTTTGTTCATATAATACAAGCCTTACACAAAAACGATGCCACTATGATTGGATATATACAAAGATACTGAACATTTACACTACTGTTCAAAAGCTTGGGGTTTGGGATTTTAAAATGTTTATGAAAGAAATCTCTTCGGCATTTATTTGATCAAAAATACCATAAAATCACCAATATTGTAAAATATTTTTACAATTTAAAATAACTGTTTTTCTATATGAATGTATTTTGAATTGTAATTTATTTCTGTGATCAAAGCTGAATTTTCAGCATCATTACTCCAGTCTTCAGTGTCACATGGTCTTCAGAAATCATTCTAATATGCTGATTTGCTGCTCAAGAAACATTTCCTATTGGTTTCAATGTTGAAAACAGTCGTGCTGCTTCATATTTTTGAGGATTCTTTATGAATAGAAAGTTCAAAATAACAGCATTTATTTGACGTTTTTTTCTGCACAAAGGTGATGATTTCCTTACCAAATAGTATTCATTTTTAGAGCTGATAGACATTCTGGTGAGCTACATTGTTTTTGCATGATACAGTGATTTTTAGTTCTACTTCACTGGGTGGAAAAAAAGAAAAACACATTACACGTGCAGCCACTCACACACAATCATGGGGTCTCCTTTATCCCTGAAGGGCAGAATGGACAATAGAGAGCTGAATTATGGTGACTGAAGGACTGGCTGATATAAAAGAGGCACAGAGAGAGCAGGAGAAGAAGAATGGAGGGGATTCAATAAGGCCTCTGTAAAATGAACAAGAAAGGCCGGTGCTCAATACATCTGCCATCAGACAGTCAAAACAAATAAAGAGGGCCGCCGTACAGGTACACAGCTCAATATGGCCTCACTCGCTGGGCTTCGGCTGCCAGCGGGGAGAAGACACAGCTATATACTCCAACAGATGAGCCATTAGCTCTCTTTCTCTCTATCTCTCGCTCTCTCCCTCACGATCTGGTTTATGGGGCCTCTATCGGGTTTAGGCAGACGTCGAGAGCCTGGCCTTTACCTCGTCGGTGCGCTAGACTAATGTCTCCCCGAAGTTTTGTTAAAACCTCATTATTTACTGAAGTGCCGAGACCATCGCCGTCCCCGAGAGTGTGAGCGCGCCGAGTATTAATATGAAAATGCAGCGATTCATTGCCATGACGAACTATGAGACTCCAGCACAGATCGTGGCACCTCAAACACATGCATGAGGGTCAGCAGTGTGATCTGTCAATGCAAATCTCCTTACGTGTGGCGCTTATGACTAATTCATGCAGCTTCCAGTGATACTAGCCAATCCACAAATGAATCATTCTGCTGAACTGATTCTTTTTAATGATTCAGTTGAACTGATTTGCTAAATATGCTGAAGTGTAGGGGTTTTGAAAAGATCTTTAACAACATTATTAAGACTCTTATGAGTATATATATATATATATATATATATATAGCAAAAGTTTGGGACAATAAAACAACAAAATATGACAACTTATAACTTAAATAAAACCAAATACTTCAAATAAACAAGAATACTCAGAAATATTACTACAAAATGAAAACTTGTAATTTTACTACAAAAATTTTAAATGTCACGCAGGGATGAGTGATTCTTTTGATTTGAATTCTCAAAAGAATCTGTGAATCAGATTCTTTGAACAGCTGATTCATTTTAATGATTTTGTTAAACCAATTTGCAAAAGATGCTGAAATTTAATATAGGGTTAAGATTTAAAAAATATTAACAACTACAACATTATTGAGATTATTATGTTAGTAATTGTTGTAATGTTTCAAACAATAAACAACAAAATATATAACCTAGAATAGATCACAAAAAAAATTTTAAATCAACAAATAAACAGGAATAATTTGCTATTTTACTACAAAAACAAAACATAAAACGTCACGCAGTAATGTGAAAGATTATTTTCTTCAATTCTCAAAAGAATCAGTGCTTTGGTTCTTTGAAAAGACTCAACTGATTCTTTTTAATGATTCAGCTGAACAAATGTGCAAAACATGCTGAAGTTTTATCCTTCGGGTTAAAAGTTTTAAAAATACTGTTAACAGCAACAACACTGGGAACATTATGAACAATATTAGGTTTTTAACCCGGCCGTTTAACCTCAAAAGAATCAGTGAATCATTTTTTGAACATGTTCACTGAAACAAATGAACCAATTTGCTAAAATGAATCAGACTGAATCAAAAGTGAGCGCTCACCCATGCAAAACCCACAGCCATGATTTCAGGCTGTTATGGGTCTTTGCCAAGGCATTGCTAATAAGGTATTGTGTGTGGTTGCTAGGTAGTGTCTTACTATTCGAGCAAACAGACCGGCTAATGCTAATAACTTCAGTGTAACACACACAGTGTTAGCGAGTCATTGGCTTTGTGTAGTTAAAGAAATAAGCCACCAATGTAGCAAAACAGTGCACCGTGCTATCAAAGCACATGCACGGAGGGTTAATCCAGGAACAGTGGAGGTGAATGGGGGAAAATAAGTGTGGACAGGTATGAAAATCGAGCCCTAGGAGGGTCACAGCGATTAAGAGGCTGTTTTATGACAGACCGGCTCTCTCACTCAGTGAATAGGCAACCCGGCGCCGAGCAAAAACCGGTTTATCATTCCTCTCCGCGTGCTGAAGTATCCGCTTTGAAGTCTCGAGCGCTAATTCTACAGAGGAAGGTTAAACTGCTTAAATCTTGAGTCAGTTTCACTTCTCCTCTAATGTTGTCGGCTGAGCGGGAGGGGAATGTGACTCTGGGATCCTCACAACTCAATTTGCAGACACCGTAAAAGCCTTTTCTCAAAGTTTTTCTCTCCTCTTTGTTTCCTCCGCCGAAGGTTCACAGAGAGAGATGGAATTTCCATTCTGCCAGCCTCATGGATAAGAGATTGTTCTAGGCAGCAGGGTGAGACATTAGGGTGCACACTTATGGAAATGTTTGTTTCTCAGCACAGACGGAAGCTCTCGTGGTGAATATGAGTTTATAATTGCCTAATTCGACACAGATTAGCTTTTCAAAACAATCTAATGATGGTCAGTGCAAACTCGCACACATACGAAGTCAATTTCATTACTTCCCGATTCACATGCCTAATGGCCTCATACATGCACAAGCACTGCTCCTCATAATTAATATGCGTCGAGAGACCAAACGGTGAGCAAAATGTCACAAAAAAGTTTAAACAATTTTAAATGTTACAATGATTCTTGCATCGTTATGAAGCTGGTTCTCATCTGAAGAACCAATCAAACACATTGGCATATCAGTAATGAACTTACAACGTATGCAAAAGTCTGCAACTACTAGCAGATATTCTAACAAAAAAGTAACTTCAAAGAATTTCATGCATCTTACTGCGGATTAATATGCATCGATACTCCATACCGTGAGCAAAATATCACAATTTTCTTTTAAACAATTTGAAATCTGCGTTACGTTTCTTGCATCGTTATAAAGCACAAATGAACAGCTTCTCATCTAAAGAACCAAGCAATCATTCACAAATCAGTCCTGAACCTACAATGTATGCAAAAGTCTGTAAACACTAGCAGATCTTCTAACAATGGCGAAGAGTAACTTTAAAGAGTTTGATGAATCTTAAATGTGCATAAATATGCGCTGGGACTCCAAACTGTGGGCAAAATGTCACAAAAAAAAAAAGGCTAAACAATTGCATCATTATGAAGCACAATTGAGCTGGTTCTCATTTAAAGAATGAATCAAACATTCACAAATCAGACCTGAATGTACAACATACTCAATACTACTTCTGTAAACACTAGCAGATCTTCTTACAATGGCAAACAGTTACTTTAAAGAGTTTGATGCATGGGAATGGGAATAAATAGGCAACCAATTTTATTTTTTAATTCATGTGTATAGTATCTATTAAACCGTCGTATATGATTGTCATGCATTAGTGCAGCATAAACTGTCTGTAGTTCTGTTGTGCTACCGGTTAGTAAACGTTGCTGAGGTTTCCTCTCGACAACAGCGTTTTATCCCTGCAAATCCGAGTGCCTTGCAGAATATCTGTAAACCGTTTCCAGATCCAGCGTATCTGACAGCAACAATAACAGCAATAAACATAGATCCCCCTCCACCGTGAATGAATACGGAGTTGAAATGAGTCTTTTTCACGGCCAATTGGAGCTGGTTGGGGAAAAGCTCTGAGCAAACTACAGCACAAAGAGGCCACACACACAGAGGAGAGATGGCACTGTTTGACGTTATTACAGTCAGGTTTTGTGGTGTAAAGATGACATGCAAACACCTGAGTCATGCAAAACGTGGTCCCTGAGAAACTGCAAAAACAACCAAAAAAACTGACAGCACACTACAGCCTAAGACTCAAAAGTGAAGCATGTCATCTTTGCACCACAATGAACCCTTTCCACATTTCTGGGGTCGTCATAGTTGAGGAAACTTCTACAGTGGTGAACTAGTTTTCTGTAATTTAATGCCAGGCTAATATAACACAAAGTACAGTGTATATTCTAAATGTAAATACAAGTTTAAAACATAAAAATTTTCAAACAAAAAAAACTTTGCTAGGTTTACAATGTTAAAAACTGCTGAAACATGTCATAACAGTCATGGTTTCCAAACAGGTTTCCATCGAACATGTCATGACATGATCTGTTTTGCATAAACAAATAAAGAGATGAGCTCTTCTCAAAGTCAACCTACAAATGTCTTTCTTAAGCGGAAACATAATCTACGCATGTATACGAATACGTGATACGAAAGCATGATTTCATGCTTTGTTGCATTACGAATTTAGTAGAGCTGTGTATCGGCAAGAATCTGGCGATATGATACGTATCACGATACAGGGGTTGCAATACGATATGTTGCGATATATTGCGATACTGAAAGCAAGACGATATATTGGGATATTTCTTATTTTAGGAATAGGAGAATAGGATATAATTTTAGGAAAACGGTCATTTAGAACAGAGTGCGCGTGATCGCGAAATCGAAAGTGAAAGTGAACAGCGCGAGCGCTCATTCAAAAGAGATTTAAATACTCCCCATTGATAGCGGCTCCCTGATACGCGAAAATTATATGTAATATTAGAATGTTTGCGGGAGCGGGCGGGACTGGACAAACCTTGCAGGAGCGGAATGCACACGTTGTCACTGTTTAAGTTCAGAGGTAAGAAGACTGCTATCTAGCGGTCAGGATATAAACTCAAAACGAAACAACGGCCGTGAATCTTGTATAAATTTTTTTTAAATATCGATATTGCGTTTTTGAGAATCAATACAGCATCGCCAAACAAAATATTTCGATACTCACGTATATCAATATTTTCTTACACCCTCTGTGTTTTTCTGTCAATATGGGGTGCTGTGTGTACATTAATGAGGAAAAAAAATTTACTTAAATGATTTTAGCAAATGGCTGCAATATAACAAAGAGTGAAAAATTTAAGGGGGTCTGAATACTTTCCGTACCCACTGTATATATATATATAAATGACAAAACAACAAAAATTTACTGAAAAATTTATTACAATTAAAGTGAAAACATTTTTTTTTTTTAACTAATTCAAAATATTAACAAACTACAACAGTAGGCTATATCAATGATACTTAAATAGCGCTGGTTTATAGCTAGCTACCTGAAAAACAATATTTGAAGAAAACTCCATTTCAATCGATGTACATTAAAAGATGGTTCAGTCAAAAACATTTAAAATGGTAATTTACTCACTCTACTAAACTATCACTTATAAACAGCAGGACTGCACACTTGAAATGCATTAGCCAAGCATTCCGTGTGCATTCGAATAGTTGTGTAGTCTCTGCACCTTAAACTGGGACAGAAAAAAGTTTTTAAACAAACAAATGACAGGAAAGACAAGACAGAACACAAATATTCAAAATTTAACAGTCTTAGTTGTAATAGTTTGATTTATGTGTCGTAATACAAAAATGAAATACCAATTGCATATTTGGTATCACCAATGCTCTGCACACTCTGGGACAAAAGAGGACAGTCTGTTTGCACAGGGATCTTGTTAGCCTGCTCCCTATTGGTCAGATCTGTCCTAAAAGAGACTAGCGGGGACCTTTTGGCCTGTCCTTTCCACGAGCGCCCACGGAAATGCCATCTGGCTGGTGTGAATTATTACCACGGCAACGGCCATGTGACCTGAGCCCAGTGGAAACCAAGGTCACCAAAACTGTAGCCCGTCTATTTCTGTGTCATCTCTTTTATGAGGTTAGAAGACCCCGGCGTCCGTTCTTACGAGGACGTGTCCTATCGCTTAGGAAACAGATTAAATGAGGAACATCATTCAGTGTCGTTCTCATCTTCAGTTCACAGTATAACAAGTCTCAAACAAGGTCATTAAAATTTACAGAAGATACTAGCAGCAACAAATTATTTTCTAAGAAGTTAACGGAAACAGAGCTGGAAAAAAAAATAAATAAATAAAAAAATAAAAAAATAAAAATGGCAGCACTAATATATTATTTATAATATATATATATATATATATATATAACATTATTATTACTATAATTATTACATTATTACAACTATTTCTTTATTTTTTATATTATAAATTACAATAAAATGATTTTAAAAAAACAACCCTAGTTGCAAAACCATTTTGGTAACACTTTCCAATAGGTTAACTACATTATTTAATATAAACTAACAATGAAAAATACTTCTAAAGCATTTATTAATCTTAATGTTGATTTCAACATTTACTAATACATTATTAAAATCAAAAGTTAATGTTATTTATGTTAACATCTATTAATGTTATTTAATGGACCTGAGCGAACATGAACTAACAATGAAGAGTTGAATTTTTATTAACGGATGTTAACAAAGATTAATAAATACTGTTAAACACTGCTCATTGTTAATGTTAGTTAATGCATTAAATATAGTTAACAAATGGAACCTTATTGTAAAGTGTTACCACAATTGCTCATTTTACCACATGCATGATGTTCGTCTCTTCATTTAAACATTTTAGTGAGAGAATATCACCACAAACCACTAAAAAACCCTTTTCGCTATGCCTTATATCAAGACAGGAGGATGTCAAATATTCCCTCTTATGAAGAATTCCCATTGAGACCGGAACACAAGGCTCGTTCATGAGGGAATATCACTGAAACACCTCTGAGGATTAATGGCAATACAGGAACTGCTGTATGAAATGATGTAATTTGAGAGCAACCAAAGCGACAGCCATAAGCCACAGACCCCAGCGAAAACATCATCTGACACGGCCAGATGCTCCGCTACAGACCAACACAGACAAAGAGGGTCATAAATCAACTGTCAGTTGCAGATACCCCCCTCTCCTGAACTTATTCGTCCGCTGGTCAATACAAGCAGCCGCGCTCTGTTCAGGGGGGGTCTGGGGTTAGAGGAATAAAAATGATCTTCCGGGAAGAAGCATTTGAACTCGAAGCTTTAATACACCTGAAGTTTTAGACACATAAATGGTGCTGCAGATGTGCTGAATATTTTCCATTATTTCATTTTCACCCGTCCCGATATATGGATCTCGCTGGAGTCCAAGTTCAAGAGTGGGTGAGGGGCCCTCGGGGGATGCTGTGGACACGACGTCCCACAGGGGCCACACGGGAGAATAACAAAGACCATCACAGCATGCAATAAACAGCATCTGACTAGATTCATAAATGAGTTAACAGCGATGTCTCGTGAATATTTAAAAAGTTAACATGTCCCAAATATGCATGCGCGCCAGATAACAACATACATAACTCTAACGACTACATGCCTGAATTTCATATTTATAGCTTTGTTTCTGTTCATACTTTATTGTAACACGAGGGAAAATAACTTTCAGGTGGATGCAAACATCTATGCACATCTATGCACATTTCATGCCTAACTAGTGGTCTTGCAACTCATTAATCAATGCATTTTTAAGAGTTTTAAACACAATCAGTGCAAAACGGATCCATATGGAATGGAGAAATGGCTAATGCACCTGTTAAATGACACATATGAACATAAAATTGAAGTCTCAAATATATCAAAAGTTAACATGTCCCAAATATGCATGCACACCAGATAACAGCAAACTTAACAACTCTCAAGACTACAGACTTAATGTGAGCTGACAGTGCTTCCTCTGAATTTCATATTTATAGCTTTTCTTGTGTTGTAGCAGGAGGAAGAATAAACAGCTTCATAAATAACATCTTATGTGCATTTTATGACTTGCAACCCATTAATCAATGCATATTTAGTTTTAAAACAATCATTGAAATCTGCAAAATGCAAAAGAACTATATGGAATGGGGGAAAAAATTACTAATGCAACTGTTAAACGACACATATTTACAAATAAAACTGAAGTATGCATGCGTACCAGATAGCAACAAACATAACAACTACTAAGCTAAGAATATTTTCTCAGAATTTCATATTTATAGCTTTGCTTCTGTTGTGAAATGAGGCAAAATAACTTACAGGCGGATGTTTTGTGAGCAAAGAGCTTCACCTATGCTCATAATCAACGCATTTTAAGCGTTTTAAACACAATGAATGCAATCTACAAAATGCATCCATATGGAATGAGCCAAATGACTAATGCAACTGTTATATGGCACATATTTACACATAAAACTGAACAAAATGTGCACTTAGGATTCCGTAGACATTTTTGCTTACTCTCACAAGCATTAGGTCTCAATAAATAGCTTCCACAAACTAAAATCACATACTGGATGTGGAATTGGCCACAAAAGGTTCAATAACACAATATTCTTTAGCTTCCACCCACATGCGAGCCTGTTTTGAGATGAAAGATGCTGTGGAAGCATTCGGCGGCTGCATTCACGTCGCATTAAATACGACTTGAACTGTCACAGGCTGCAGGTGAGCACATCAATAACCTGAACCAGGTGTGACCTAGACTAACTCCAGAAACAAAGAAAAACTCTGATGTGCAAATGTGTGTGATTCATATATCGAGCCCAGCAGATTCATGGGAAATAACACAGCACTGTGCGCTCTCCGCTGGTGCGGATTTTGACTGTTTAACTCAAAGCTGATTAAACAATGCTAATGAAAAGAGCTGTCATTTAACAACTTGCTCAGTATTTAAAACAAAAAGATCAACTAATTCACAAAACCTCTTTGTCCTCCTGTCCTCTAAAGGCCACTGTAGGCAATGTGAGGGATACCAAACAAACGTTCAATATTCAGATTAGCAATCGATCGATGTGTTTGTCAGTGACTAATTCTTACACTTTAACATCCGGTTACTCTTATGATTTATCAGTCTAGCAGAAATATTCAGAGCACAGTCCAGACAATAACCATCTGATATTTGTCCAGATGAGCCCTCCATGAAAACATGTTTGCCCTCCCTGTCCATGAAGAGGTTCAGGGTTTGGATAACCTCAGTATGGACGTGTCGTCTGTCTGTATTCAGAATAAACCAAAAACATGAGAGACCCTCCAACAACAGCCTACACGAGCAGCCCTTCTTTGGAAAGGCTTGAATAACAATCGGCCACACACACAAACACACACACACGCAGACAGATCTGATTCCTCTCCGGCTTGGCTTGGCATGCTCTTGTCATTTCTTATGTTACAGAACATCAATCATAGGGCTGAGTCTCTGCCCTTGCGCTGGCCGAGGCTGATTTACAAACATTAGCAGGGAATGCAATTACACAGTCCGAGAAGCGCGAACAGTCAGCGAGCGTTCTGGGTTTGACGCGTCGCAAGCGGTGTGGATGGAGCGTACACACTGTGGTTGGAACGAAACCGGAGTGTGTGTTTAAATACGTCAAGCTGATACATAGTAGCTATTGTGTGCAGCAATATTGCACATGGAAATACTAACAATAGCAAGGGGTCAATGATTTTATTTTTTCATTTAAATATTCGAAAATATTTTCTGTATTCTATATCAATATATAAACAGCTATAGAATAATAGAATACAGAAAACATGTAAAAATTTAACATTTTTACACCACATGTTTATATATATAAAATGTATTTTTAAAAAGTAGAATGTGGTTTTCCAGAAAAAGGTTTTCAAAAACGTAATAGATGCAAAGATTGCATTTTTAAAAACATGACCCATATGTCTGAAACTAGATTTTTTTTTCAAAGATTTCTTTCTTTTAACCATCTTGGACATTCACATTTGACATTGAACCGGAGTCAATTTACATGCCAAAGCATTATAATAGCCACACCAACTTCATAAGCAAGGTTACATTTTGATCTTAAACAGAGTCGATCCTATGTTTACTTCTTAAGTCGATTTCAAGCCATCGTATTTTAAAATAAAACTTATTTTTCTACTCTTAATGAATTACAATATGCACAGCTTACAAAGACCGCATGCAAGGCATTGCGTTAACATATGAGCTTATGCATGCATTAACCTAACATTTTATAACACGAATACTTATTATTAAGTTAAGTACTATCAAGTTGTCACAATAGATAAAGACGTCAATAATAAATACATCAACTTTCCTAAACAGAAACTCTGACGGTGCGACGTTCATTACGCTCCGCGTCATAATTACTGAAGCACACTAATAAAGTCAAAACGCGAGAGATGGATAAACAAAATCAACATTAAAGTTCTAAAACACACGAGCTGTTGATTTGATCAAGTCTGAGGTGAATCACACACCGGCACTTTACAGAACGAGCCGCGCGCGCCTCACCGTTCCGTATTTCTATTAGAATAAAACACATCAGGCTGATAAAAAGTTAAAGTCCACAACTCGGAAAGGCATTAAAAGTTTCCGTTTCCAACAAAGCTCGTGAAAGAAGCGTTAACATAGCCTTAAACGTGCTGTTAAAGCGCGTTAGTGTGCGCGAGGCTGCAGCCGCTGCTCTTACGCGCTCCTGATCAATGATTGAACCGAACAAAAGGCAGAAGAGGATCAATTACTAATAACTATCAATGCAACACCACCATCCCGACCCTCTAAAGTCCCCAAAAGAGAAAATGCACGGTGCATTATCGCCTATAGGATCGCGTCGTGTAAAAAAGGTGAGAAATAAGACCAACCTGAAGCCGCCGGAGATCAAATTTCTTCCAATATTGAAACATCGATCCCACATCGGCGGCCATCTTGAGCACAATATTCAAGAGCGGCTACAATAAATATATGGGCTGGATTCCCCCCGTTAAACAGCGTTGACGATTACACTCCACATGGAAAAAAAAATGTTAGGAAAATAACAGTTGTGGAAAACTAGACGGGACGCGCAGCGCGCCAGAGCCGGTGGATGCGATATGAACAGAATATAGATGCATATAGATGCATTAGTGCTGCTCCAGGGATTGCACTTGATTTTGGGTTTGGTAAAGTTATCAATACTGACGTAACGGGTTGATCAATAACGTCTGGGAAGTGGAAGGAGAACAACGAGCGACCAATGCGCATCGCCAGATGTTTGATGCGTAAAGCTGCGAAATCGTTACATATCATTAATGAGCCCCACATAATGAGATTTGCAACTTTAGGTCAATAATGCGTAATGCATGCCATAAATGCACTGAAAGAGTCGCGCGAATAGAATAAACACTGAATGGTTGAAAGCTTTTGTGTTTGAAGTGAAAAGAGTGAATGTGGATTTTGATAGTGTCCTTGACTAATGAAGTGCACGAAGATAAGCGTGATAGAATAATGCTTACGCCTATTAAAACTGTTATTGGGCTTTTTTTTTTTTTATAATACTTAGATGTGAACGGTAACATCCTAAACAAAACAAAAGTTAAACGTGCTAAATATTAGTGAAGAAATGCACGAAAAGTGCAAGTTTAGTCTATGCGCTTAGTTACGTGAGATAAAGAGATGTGTGGAATTTCAATAAACATTCAGTTAACGTTATTTATCTAGAACACTCGAGAGGTTGTTAACGCGAGCAAATGCAAAAGGTGTGTTTTTATATTGCACAAGCTCTTTTGCTCTATGTCTGAAGACGGATGAATAATAAACTCATTGCATTCTAAGAAAAAAAAATGCATAAATGTTATAATGGGACTGTGCGATCAATGCATGATTTGAAATTCTGAATGGACAGTTGTGTTCAAACGTTAACACGTGCTCCCTCTTGTGGAACAGGACGTTTCTACTGGACTGAGGCTGAGTAGCCTTTACAATGAGGACTATTTCTGAGATGAGTTGCTTTAAATATAGCACATATTGTCCAAATTACATCTTTATCATTATAATAACACAAAGATGACCACACAGAGCCGAGATTCCCCTTAAAATAACGCATCACACCACACTGTGACCACATTGTGCATAATGACTAGCTGCAATTCTTTTTAGAAAAGCATTGAAAATGGACATTTTAACAGAGGCAACCTTTTGGTAAACTTTATTCAGGTGATTACAAAAAGTCTATGGATTTATTTTCATCTTTAGGAAAAGCAGTTCGACTTATGTATCCAAAATGCACCAGATTACAGATATCAGTATAATAATGTCTGGAAATGAAAGCGTTTAGGAGGTTAACTGCTCCGCTGGCTTGTGGACTTGCGAGCAATTACTAAGTGAGCACATCTGTCATTCTCCCCTTCGCTATTAAAACCAAACGCAAGTCTATTTTTAAGTAGAAATGTATTTGCACTTTGTAAGCCACCTACGGGAATATAAAAGGTGCTTATTAAAAGTTTCTGTTTTATTGCTTTTTATTTATTGCTTCAGGGGGGGGGAAAAACAGCATCGGTCTTATAAGAAAAGAATAATATACCTTGTTTTGATATGGCTCACTGTTAAATTTGAAATTTAAATCAGTTCTGATATACAAGCCTGATGCAGCAACACTTATTACTTTTGTTCAAATCTAAATATGTGGATATTTTGAGGGTTCAGAAACCAGTGGGAGATTTTTCGAACCTCTGAGGGCGAACCTCTGAGATTGTTTCTAAGGGTTTTGTAAAAAAATTTTAAAAAAATACAAATCATATAATATCTGAGACTTAAAAACAGCAATACTAATCATGTGGAATGAAAACTAAACACAAAAAGAGATGATGCAGCCATTAGAACTCATTAGATGAGTGCGTTTGTGTGTTTGGATTGACGGCGTGTACACAGTGGCCTAGATACACATGAATGTTTGACTAAACTTGTCAATATCATTCCCGGAATATTGACGAGGGCTGCTGAACTCTGATATATTGATCGACTCCGGAGTGCAAAAGGCCTTGAAACGGAAGCTTGTTGAGACTGCCATCAGGTGGCTGGAAAGGTTTAGCATGAGTTTGCATCCCATGACCGAAACAGGTGAGCATTATTGTGCCAAGTACTCTGTCAGAAACCTAGAAAACCTTTACACAAGTGATTCTTCTAGTTTGGTTTCACTAAAGCAATGCTGTTTGAGTTGTAACTGACCACATGATCATCTTTGGAAGGGTAAGCTGTCTTTCCTGATGTCAACTTGGCTCATCCATCATGACAAATTGCCACTAAAGGTGTAGTAATATAACCTAATTTTAGTGCATACTGCAGGGTTTGAGTTTGAGAGGTCAAGCAGAGGTCATCCTGATAACATCGAATGTTAGTTAAAGTGATTCTCTGCACCAGGGTTATTTTAGTTAAAACTAAAAGCATAAAACTGTTGTTACTTGAAATGAAGTTTCTTGCTAGTTGTCAAGGCAAACTGAAATAATAAATAATGAAAAAAAAAACTATATAGACATTAAAAAACACTGATGCATGACAAAAACTCCAGGGTATTTAAATTTGATTAACTAAGCCCATAAAAAATTGTTACTTGAAATAAAATGAATAAATTAATAAAGATACTTGCTAGTTTTCAAGGCAACAATTCTCATTTTAATTTAGTTTAAATTGCACTAAAATAACTCAAACTAAAACTAAAATAAAAATTAAAAACTATATAGACATATTTTTAAATAAATAAATACATACATGCATAAATAAATAAACCCAAATAAAAATAAAAAAACACCAGGGTTATTGTAGTTAACGAAAACTAAAACCCTAAAAACTTTAAACACAATAAATGTTAACTGAAATAAAATAAAATATATAAAATATATTTATTTATTTCTCATTTATTTATTTTTTCATTTATTAATTATTTATAACATTCATTTATTTTTCATTTAGTTGAACAATATACTAAAATAACTCAAACTAAACTGAAATAAAACTATATCGACATAAAAATATATTTAAAAAAAGAAAAATATAAAAACAAATTTAAAATATGTCAAAACAGCCCAATTGCTGGGTTTGTCCCTATTTTACCCAGCACTGGGTTGTATTTAACCCAGCATTTTTTAGTGTATAATAATATATCAATTATAAAATAACACTGAGGGTTCCTCTGCTAGGATACCTGTGTGTACTCGAGGAGAACCGACTTCACACATCCACCAAAAATCACATAAAAACATTGAGACTTCAAAAATGATGAATAAAAGTGAAGCTAGTGACACTTACATGTCTAAATATCCAAAACTTGAGCTTCTAGACCATTTGTTTCCAACTAAATAGTATGAAATTAACCTACAAAGACGTATTAATAGACATAAATGCCACTGTCAATCATACATTCTAAGCTATAGGAAAGTTCTAGCTATATTCCAACAACTGTCATTTGCCCTGAGTTGAAGCCCACTGGCTCCTGTACTAAACCCCTTTAATCAGGATTCTTATAATAACTTATGAAGTCGACAAATGGCTACCTGGTTAAGCGCATGAGGATGTATTTATAGACAGTCAGAGGTGGGGAATGGGGTGATATATATAAAATCAGCATTTCCACACTTGACTTGTCTGAAATCACTCGTGCTTCGTCTCCTGAATTCAAGGGTTACGGTCATGGTGAGTTTGCTTTGACATACATTTATTAATTCATAGAATATCAGCAGACATTTAACTCCGTATTCTCTTGATGCATCCAAACAAAGATCTAAAAAATGAGCTAGCCTGAGTTGATTTCTGTCTGTCTGTGTTTGAAACTAAAGTTTAAGTCTGATTCATCGGGGCCACTTACATCTGTCTGACTCATCCAGCGCCTCTGATGTTTTAGTTCACTTTCAACAAATAAATACATGAAAAGTCAAATGTTTCTGTTCTCAAAGATGGATACAAACGTTTTCATTACTCAAAAATAGAAAAAGGTGACATGTGACTCATTATAGTTTTAGTAATGTTTCAACTGTTTCTCCTAGACAGTAAAGAGAGCAAATGGAGACTTTTTACTCAAAAATGTTTTATTTTTAAATAAGAAAATGACCCAAGTAACCACAAGTTTCAGAAAAATATATATTTCAGCTGTTATCAGGTTGTGCTTAAAAATAAATGTTATTAGCACAATCTAGTTTCAACTGTTTCACCTAGACAGTATCGAGAGCAAATGGAGACTTTTAACTCAAAATGTGTGTTTTTTTTATTGCTGTTGTTGTTTTTTATATGAAAAAAGACCAGAGTAACCTCAAGTCTCAGAAAAAAATATATTTAAACTGTTTTCAGGTTGTGCTAATTATATATATATATATATATATATATATATATATATATATATAAGAGAGATATG
>NW_015652301.1:1262905-1267700 GCF_001515625.1 Sinocyclocheilus rhinocerous | reverse complement strand
TTTTTTAATTTTTAAAAAGCAGAAAATTTTCCGTGAAGGGTAGGTTTAGGGGTAGGGTTGGGTGTAGGGGAATAGAATATACAGTTTGTACAGTATAAAAACCATTACGCCTATGGAATGTCCCCATTTAGATAGCTAAACATGTGTGTGTGTGTGTGTGTGTGTGTGTGTGTGTAAAAAAGTTGGCCTAGAAACAATTTTCACTTAGAAATTGCTAATAAGTTTCACAGTTAAAAGATTTTTGATCAAAATCCAATTCAAATGAGCTGAGCTACTATCCACATTATTAGTTTTATAGTTCTATTACTGCATGCCGAGCATTTTTTTTTTTCTCTTCAGGGATTTTTTGAGACATAGTTGAAGTTGATTCATAAATAAGAACTCTCTTGAGTTATGAACCTTTGAGCAATAACATTTTCCTCTGGGTTTATTTATGCTGTTTATCAAAAAAAATCCCTTGAAAGTACTCAGCGTATTTCGTGCTTCAGCTCTGGCCTCGTCGACAGCACAACTGTTGAGATGTAATCCAGACAGAAGGCCGATGAGCAGCTGTCGGGCTGCCATGTCATCGAGCAGAAACGCATCTCGCAATGTTTTCCAAATTCTGTGGCAGGAATGTAAATAGTAGCGATTAATCCCTGTCTTGGTGGGATTACCTATCAACAGACTCAGAGACGAGGCTGTCAGCAGCCAGCGCCAGTGTGTAATCCCACATCTGATCCACCGGCTGAGTTCTCGCTCTCCGAGCTAATTATACATCCTGCAGGGCACCAAACATTTCCACTCTCATACACTCATCACGTTACTGCTCATTCATTGCTCGGGAGGAGTTTTAACTCTGATGATTCACCTAAAACTCCTTAAGAGAAATGCAAAGACACAAATGAGACAACCATTGACAGAAAGAGCTCAAATGAACGAGAACAGCAGCTCAGGAAGAATTTGATGAGAAATATTTGAATTAGTAGCACACTTTGAGACAATGTTAGGAGGAGACGTGTGAGATTTATGGGGCTTTTTAGCAAGAGACTTCAGTAAAAGTCTCCATTTAAACAGACTGCTGTCTAGGAGAAACAACTGTGATATTAGGTCAAGGTCAAGGTCAAACTTGTGATATTAAAGTCAACTTGAACTGGCATTTGCAACCCAATTTTCTGGCGTAAAAATTTTGGAGTCTGTAAAAGCTGTTGAAAGGAGTCTCTTCATGCTCACCAAGGATGCATTTGTTTGTTATACAGCAAAAACACTAATATTGTGAAATATTATTTGAATTTAAAATAACTGTTTTCTATATGAATATATTTTAAAATGTAATTTATTTCTGTGATCAAAGCTAAATTTTCAGCATCATTACTCCAGTCTTCAGTGTCACATGATCCTTCAGAAATCATTCTAATATGCTGAAACATTTATGATTATTATCAATGTTGAAAACAGTCAATGGAAACCACAATTTTATTTTTAGGATTCTTTGATGAATAGAAAGTTGAAAAGAACAGCATTCATATGAAATAGCAATCATCTGTAACATTATAAATGTCTTTACTGTCACTTTTGATCAATTTAATGCGTCCTAGCTGAATAAAAGATTAATTTCTTTAAAAAAACACACTGACCCCAAACTTTTGAACAGTAGTGTATTTTCTAGTACAACAGGTAAAATAAGAGGTAAAATTCATATTGTCAGCCAAAAAGGAAAGACATTTCAGAGGGTTTTTGAAACATGTTATTTCTCTTTTTGAAGAAAGATTGCAAAAAACAAAAACTAAAAAAAAAAATTCCAGAATAAAGTGCACCAATGAAACAGCATACCAAAGTGTATTTCTATTTAGCTATTCTGTGTAACTTGTTTTTACAGGCACCCAAAAAGGCAAAGAAGCGGGCAGAAGGAGCCAATTCAAATGTCTTCTCCATGTTTGAACAAACTCAGATCCAAGAGTTCAAAGAGGTACAAAGCAAGCGCTCGTTTGATTCTAATTGCTCTGACAATTGTCTTTATCGTGACTCTTTCACTGTGATATCGAGCATCTACAGCGAGATTCCCGTATGTGACTTCAATATGTCAGTGTTCATCATCACAAGGGAATCATTCAGAATGTGTCAGTAACGATTAGCACAGTGGAGTGATTTACACCCTGAACACACACTCGTTCACACACACAAACACACACACACTCCAACTGCTGTCAGGGCCCTGAGATTTGCGTGGAAAATGCAGCAAGACAGACGTTCTCTCTGGTCTCAAAGCGGCTGTGAAAAGATCACGGCAAACAGGATAAGCATGACGCTGATCCGAGATGGCAGTGATGAGAACGTGCAGACAAATGTCTCTCTCTCTTTCAGTCTGTCTCTCTCACACATATCACAAACAAACACAAAGACACTCAGGAAAGCAGAATTACAGGAACTATAAATATACAAATGAGAGAGTTTGGCAAAACAAGATATAATAAAAAAGCAGCACGACAGGGAGGTCTGACCTTTAGTTAAATAATTAATTCACCTAAAAATGAATTTGTGATTGTGAGTCGTTACTTATTTTATTTTTTATGTTATTTTTCTGTAGAACACAAATTGTTGAACTTTCACGCTCCAAAAAACACATTAATTATCCTTAAAATATCATAACAGTAGACCATATGACTTGAGAATTATATTCCAAGCCTTCTGAAGTCAAACGATAGCTTTGTGTGAGGAACAAACCATTATTTACAGATAATCTGTCCCTGCTACCAAAACTCAAAACACATTCAGTTTCACAACAGCCTGGCTTAGCGAGATGTTGAAAATGTCTGTGAAGACATCAGTGAGTTCCACTGCACAGTCTCTCAGTACACGCCCAGGAATGTTGTCAGGACCCGGAGCTTTGCGTGCATTGATCCTGCTGAGGGATCTCCTCACGCTGTCCGGGGACAGCGTCATCACCTGGTCGCCGGGAGGAGGTGGAGTCTTCTGTGCAGTGGTGCTGGTGCTGATGTCAAAGCAGGGTTATTATAGGTAACTAAAACCGTAAAAAAAGAAGAAGATTGGTTTAAAATAAAACTTCAATAAAATATTCATATTTTTAATATTTATATTTTATTCATTTTTATTTCACATCACAGCACATCAAGTTACACTAAATGAAAATGAGATGTTGGCTTGGCAAATAACTGTAATAAAATAAGTTCAAGATTTTTGAAGATTTTATTTTATTTCAGCTAGTTGCTAAAGAAACATTTTCATTTAGGTGTAAATTGATGTACTAAAAATATCTAAATAATTAAAAAAGCAAAGAAAAATAAATAAAAACTATATATGGACATATTAAAAAAATATTTATATATATATATACAAAAAAATATAAAACACAATAAAATTACTAAAAGTTTAGCTAAAATTAAAATAACAACAAAATATATAAATAAAAAATTCACAATAAAAACCAGCATTTACGATACTAAAATAACACTGACTCACAAATATGATGCACCAATTTGAAAAACTCGCCTTTTGCATTCTACAGAAAACACACACAGCACAAACAACATGATGGTGAGTAAATGTTGATAAATAATTGATTTTTAGGTGGCCTTACAGTAAAAGTAGTGAAAACAAGCGAATTTGAGAGTGCATACTAAAGTGCATACAAAATGGTTTTAATTCTATGCAATACATGATGAACATGATGTTTTCAAACATCCATCAACCACAAAAGTTAAATTATAAGTTGGTCAAAGTGCATATTTCACCTAAAGGCAAATAGATGCAGAAGGCACGCATGCCGCTTTCCAAAAAGATCACTAAAATTATATACATCAACATCATAAAAGGCTATAGCAACACAATATATGTCAACTACTGATTCAACAATGAGGAAGTACGGTGGACTAATTTTTTATCATTTTTTGCAATTCCATTCTGTGCAACTAGAGGTGCTTCATCTTTGACAAACACCGTCAGACCACATTCTGCATCCCTCTCACACACACTCTATATTCTTTCTCTTTCATCTGCCTCAGGCGTTCACAATCATGGACCAGAACAGAGACGGCTTTATCGACAAGAATGACCTGAGGGATACGTTCGCCGCTTTAGGTGGACTGTAATAATCTCTGCTATACGTCACTGTCGTTCTGTATTGGTGGATGAAGCGTCTCTCTGACAGCAGTTCTGACCTCTGCCTCCGCAGGTCGCCTGAACGTCAAACAAGAGGAGCTCGACGAGATGCTAAAGGAGGCTCCAGGACCCATTAACTTCACTGTCTTCCTCACCATGTTTGGGGAGAAGCTTAAAGGTAAATGGTGGGGTGAAGTAGCACTAAGAATCCAAAAACCCTGTAGGAATTTAAATGTATCCAGCAGGATTATAAAAGCAAGTATCTTAATGTTGCCTTGACAAACCACTAACTTAAGAGCAACATTTCTGATTGCAACTTCCTGAGCATTCAAGCTAAAATCAAAAAAAAATTTTTTTTTTTTTTTTAACTATTCTAATATTTTTTCAACTGTTTCATACACTACCAATTAAAAGTTTGGGTCAGTAAAATGTTTGTTTGAAAAATGAACACTTTTATTCAGCAACGGTGCATTGAATTGATCAAAAGCGAGAGTAAAGACATTTATAATGTTACAAATCATTTCTATTTCAAATAAATGCTGTTCTTTTGAGCTTTCTATTCATCAAAGGATCCTGAAAAATAAAATGCATCACGGTTTCCACAAAAATATGAAGCAGCACATCTGTTTTCAACATTGATGATAATCAGAAATGTTTCTTGAGCAGCAAATCAGCATATTAGAATGATTTCTGAAGA